>NC_045989.1:4780270-4942770 GCF_010909765.2 Amblyraja radiata
ATTTGATCTGAAAGTCTCGACCCGAAACTTTGCCTATTTCCTTCGCTCCATAAATACTGTCTCACCCAGCATTTTTGTCTACCTTCGATTTTCAAGCATCTACAGTTCCTTCTTAAACCTATTTGATCTTGTTCACCAAAATGTACCTAGATCAGAAGCATCTGGCCATTGCAGCATCATCGGACTTATCACACTGTCATTGCGGATATAAAGTCTCATCTCCACACTAAAGACACCCTCCATCAAGTTAAATGAGCAACTATAGTTATATGTAGAAAGGAACTGCAGATGCTGGTTTTCACCGAAGATATACACAAAATGCTGGAGTAACACAGCGGGTTGGACAGCATCTCTGCAGACATTGCCTCAGTCTGAACAAGGGTCTCGACCCAAAATGTCCCCTATTTCTTTTCTCCAGTGATGCAGCCTGACCCGCTGAGTTACTCCAGCTTTTTGTGTCTATATAACTATCGTTGATGGTCTTTGGTCTGAACTATGGTCTTGATGAAGGGTACCAACCAAAAACAAATTTTAGTACGTTCACCCTTGGCTGTATGCCAACCACTACTGCACAAATGTATAGCACAACAGTTTGTAACCTCATGGCCTGACAAATTTATCATTTCTGCCATTGCTACCATCAGGGGATCAACCTTATTTAATTAGTTCAGAAGGGAAGGTCAGGAGCAGTATCAACTAAGTCGAAAACTGGTGAATGAAACACCGAAATTGTCTGTCCATTCCCTCCCCAGATGTGGCTTGGTACGCTGAGTTCCACCAGCACTTTGTGTTTTGCTCAAGATTCTAGCATTGCAGTTTAACCATATAACCATATAACAATTACAGCACGGAAACAGGCCATCTCGGCCCTACAAGTCCGTGCCGAACAATTATTTTCCCTTAGTCCCACCTGCCTGCACTCATACCATAACCCTCCATTTCCTTCTCATCCATATGCCTATCCAATTTATTTTTAAATGATACCAACGAACCTGCCTCCACCACTTCCACTGGAAGCTCATTCCACACCGCTACCACTCTCTGAGTAAAGAGGTTCCCCCTCATGTTACCCCTAAACTTCTGTCCCTTAATTCTGAAGTCTTGTCCTCTTGTTTGAATCTTCCCTATTCTCAAAGGGAAAAGCTTGTCCACATCAACTCTGTCTATCCCTCTCATCATTTTAAAGACCTCTATCAAGTCCCCCCTTAACCTTCTGCGCTCCAGAGAATAAAGACCTAACTTATTCAACCTTTCTCTGTAACTTAGTTGTTGAAACCCAGGCAACATTCTAATAAATCTCCTCTGTACTCTCTCTATTTTGTTGACATCCTTCCTATAATTGGGCGACCAAAATCGTACACCATACTCCAGATTTGGTCTCACCAATGCCTTGTACAATTTTAACATTACATCCCAGCTTCTATACTCAATGCTCTGATTTATAAAGGCTAGCATACCAAAAGCTTTCTTTACCACCCTATCTATATGAGATTCCACCTTCAAGGAACTATGCACGGTTATTCCCAGATCCCTCTGTTCAACTGCATTCTTCA
Organism: Amblyraja radiata; assembly: GCF_010909765.2. Lineage (NCBI taxonomy): Eukaryota > Metazoa > Chordata > Chondrichthyes > Rajiformes > Rajidae > Amblyraja > Amblyraja radiata. Next base: position 4,781,824 of record NC_045989.1, read on the forward strand.
ATTCCATACCATTTACCATGTACGTCCTATTTTGTTTTGTCCTGCCAAGGTGTAGCACCTCACAGTTATCAGCATTAAACTCCATCTGCCATCTTTCAGCCCATTCTTCCAAATGGCCTAAATCACTCTGTAGACTTTGGAAATCCTCTTCATTATCCACAACACCCCCTATCTTGGTATCATCTGCATACTTACTAATCCAATTTACCACACCTTCATCCAGATCATTGATGTACATGACAAACAACAAAGGACCCAACACAGATCCCTGAGGCACCCCACTAGTCACCTGCCTCCAACCCGACAAACAGCCATCCACCATTACCCTCTGGCGTCTCCCATTCAGCCACTGTTGAATCCATCTTGCTACTCCTGCATTTATACCCAACAGTTGAACCTTCTTAACCAACCTTCCATGAGGAACCTTGTCAAAGGCCTTACTAAAGTCCATATAGACAACATCCATTGCTTTACCCTCGTCAATTTCCCTAGTAACCTCTTCAGAAAATTCAAGAAGATTAGTCAAACATGACCTTCCAGGCACAAATCCATGTTGACTGTTCCTAATCAGACCCTGTTTATCCAGATGCTTATATATATTATCTCTAAGTATCTTTTCCATTAATTTGCCCATCACTGAAGTCAAACTAACAGGTCTATAATTGCTAGGTTTACTCTTAGAACCCTTTTTAAACAATGGAACAACATGCGCAGTACGCCAATCCTCGGGGACTATTCCCGTTTCTAATGACATTTGAAATATTTCTATCATAGCCCTGGCTATTTCTACACTAACTTCCCTCAATGTCCTAGGGAATATCCTGTCAGGACCTGGAGACTTATCCACTTTTATATTTTTCAAAAGTGTCAGTAGTTCTTTTACTTTGAAACTCATAGTATCCATAGCTACTCTACTAGTTTCCCTTACCTCACATAATTTAATTTCCTTCTCCTTGGTGAATACCGAAGAAAAGAAATTGTTCAATATCTCCCCTCATCTCTTTTGGCTCTGCAGATAGCTGTCCACTCTGTCTCTCCAATGGACCAATTTTATCCCTCGTTATCCTTTTGCTATTAATATAGCTGTAGAAACCCTTTGGACTTACTTTCACCTTACTTGCCAAAGCAACCTCATGTCTTCTTTTAGCTTTTCTAATTTCTTTCTTAAGATTCTTTTTACATTCCTTATACTCCTCAAGCACCTCATTTACTTCATGCTGCCTATAATTATTGTAGATCTCCCTCTTTTTCCGAACAAGATGTCCAATTTCCCTTGAAAACCATGGCTCTTTCCAATTTTTACTGTTTCCTTTCAACCGAACAGGAACATAAAGATTCTGTACTCTTAAAATTTCCCCTTTAAATGTCCTCCATTTCTCTTCTACATCCTTCCCATAAAACAAAATGTCCCAGTTCACTCCTTTTAAATCATTCCGCATCTCATCAAAGTTAGCCTTTCTCCAAACAAAAATCTCAACCCTAGGTCCAGTTCTGACCCTCTCCATAATTATATTGAAACTAATGGTATTGTTATCACTGGACCCGAAGTGCTCCCCAACGCATACCTCCGCCACCTGTCCCGTCTCATTTCCTAACAGGAGGTCCAGCACTGCCCCTCCTCTAGTAGGTACCTCTATGTATTTCTGCAAAAAACTATCCTGCACACATTTTACAAACTCCAAACCATTTAAGGCCCATTTACAGAATGTGTTTCCCAGTCTATGTGTGGAAAGTTGAAATCTCCCACAATCACTACCTTGTGCTTACTACTAATATCTGCTATCTCCTTACATATTTGCTCTTCCAATTCTCGATCCCCATTTGGCGGTCTATAATACACCCCTATAAGTGTTGCTACACCTTTCCCACTTCTCAGTTCCACCCAAATAGCCTCCCTAGATGAGCCCTCCAATCTATCCTGCCAAAGCACTGCTGTAATATCTTCCCTGACTAGCAATGCAACACCTCCACCTCTTGCCCCTCCAATTCTATCACACCTGAAGCTACGAAATCCTGGAATATTTAGTTTCCAATCACAGCCCTCCACATTGACGACTGCTTTGGTGCCACCTCCTGCACCCACACACAACTGACTGACTTCATCCACTTCACCACCAACTTCCATCCGGCACTCCAATACACCTGGACGATTTCCGACACTTCCCTACCATTCCTTGACCTCACCATCTCCATCGCAGGGGACAGACTCCTGACCGACATACATTACAAACCCACTGACTCACATGGCTATCTGGACTACACGTCTTCCCACCCTGCCCCCTGTAAAGACTCCATCCCCTACTCCCAATTCCTCCGCCTACGCCGCATCTGTTCCCAGGATGAGACATTTCATACCAGGGCATCGGAAATGTCCTCGTTCTTCAGGGAACGGGGATTCCCCTCCGCCACCATAGATGAGGCTCACACCAGGGTCTCATCCATACCCCGTAACACTGCTCTCTCTCCCCATCCCCGCACACGCAACAAGGGCAGAGTCCCTCTGGTCCTCACCTTTCACCCCACCAGCCGGCAAATACAACACATAATCCTCCGCCATTTCCGCCACCTCCAACGTGACCCCACCACTCGCCACATCTTCCCATCTCCCCCCATGTCTGCCTTCCGCAAAGACCGCTCCCTCCGCAACTCCCTCGTCAATTCTTCCCTTCCCTCCCGCACCACCCCCTCCCCGGGCACTTTCCGTTGCAACCGCAAGAAATGCAACACCTGTCCCTTCACCTCCCCCCTCGACTCCATTCAAGGTCCCAAGCAGTCGTTCCAGGTGCGACAAAGGTTCACCTGTATCTCCTCCAACCTCATCTACTGCATCCGCTGCTCTAGATGTCAGCTGATTTACATCGGTGAGACCAAGCGTAGGTTGGGCGACCGTTTCGCCGAACACCTCCGCTCAGTCCGCAATAACCTACCTGACTTCCCGGTGGCTCAGCACTTCAACTCCCCCTCCCATTCCCAATCCGACCTCTCTGTCCTGGGTCTCCTCCATTGCCAGAGTGAGCAACAGCGGAAATTGGAGGAACAGCACCTCATATTCCGTCTGGGGTCCTTGCGTCCTTATGGCATCAACATTGAATTTTCCAAATTTGGCTAGCCCGTGCTGTCTCCTCCCCTTCCTTCACCCTCTAGCTGTCTCCTCCCACCCTCCCATCCGCCCGCCCTCGGGCTCCTCCTCCTCCCTTTTTCCTTCTTTCTTTCCCCGCCCCCCATCAGTCTGAAGAAGGGTTTCGGCCCGAAACGTCGCCTATTTCCTTCGCTCCATAGATGCTGCTGCACCTGCTGAGTTTCCCCAGCAATTTTGTGTACCTTCGATATTCCAGCATCTGCAGTTCCCTTTTGAACACAGCCCTCCTGCAACCATGTTTCACTGATCGCCACAACATCATACTTCCAGGTGTCTATCCAGACTCTAAGCTCATCCACCTTTCTTACAATGCTCCTAGCATTAAAATATGCACATTTAAGAAAGCCCCCGCCTCTTATTCTCTGTTTATTTCCTTTTTCTTCTTTCTCCTCTTGTGTCCGAGTGCTTCCCTTTTCTGCTTCCTGCCTCCCATTCTGTCTAGTAGCTTTCTCTATTTGAGTCCCTCGCCCCAACCATTCTAGTTTAAAGTCTCCCCAGTAGCCTTTGCAAATTTCCCCGCCAGGATATTGGTCCCCCTCGGGTTCAAGTGCAACCCATCCTTTCTGTACAGGTCCCACCTTCCCCAAAAGAAGTCCCAATGATCCAGAAACTTGAATCCCTGCCCTCTGCACCAGTCTTTCAGCCACGCATTTATCCTTCACCTCGCTCCATTCCTACTCTCACTGTCGCGTGGCACAGGCTGTAATCCTGAGATTGTTACCTTTTTGGTCCTTTTCCTTAACTCTCCTCCCAACTCCCTAAATCCTCCCTTCAGGACCTCTTCGCTTTTTTTACCTATGTCATTGGTACCTATATGTACCACGACCTCAGGCTCCTCTCCCTCTGATTTCAGGATATCTTGGATGCGTTGAGACACGTCCGAGACCTTGGCACCAGGGAGACAGACCACCATCCTGGTCTCCCTACTGCGTCCACAGAATCGCCTATCCGACCCCCTAACAATAGAGTCCCCAATTACTATTGCCCTCTTCTTTTTGTCCCTACCTTTCGGAGCAACAGGGCCGGTCTCTGTGCTGGAGGCCCGTCCGCTGTCGCTACCCCCGGGCAGGCTGTCACCCCCATCCGTACTCAAACAGGAGTACTTATTTGCAAGGTGTACCGACATTGGAATACTCACTGGTCCCTGCCTCTGCTCCTTGCCCTTCCTTAGCGTGACCCACATGTCTCTCTCCCGTGGTTTTGGAGTGACCACCTCCCTATAACTCCTCTCTATGACCTCCTCACTCTCCCTGACCGGACCGAGGTCATCGAGCTGCTGCTCCAGGATCCTAATACGGTCCCTTAGGAGCCCCATCTCGATGCACCTGGTGCAGATGTGGACGTCTGGAGGGCCATCCGACACCATGACCTCCCACATCTGACATCCAGAACAGTACACTGCTTTGGCTGTCATTCTCCCACCTTACCCTGGATCCGATACAAGTATAATACAATAGAAACTGCTGGGAGAAATCAGCAGGTATCTGACTCACAACAGCTGCTCCCTCTTGACCTTTAAACTGTACCTTTATTATATAAACAAAAAGCACTGTACCTTTACTAAAGCACTGTACCCTTAGCTCACTACCTTTACTAAAGCACTGTACCTTTAGCCCACTACCCTTGGCTCACTGTACCTTTACTAAAGCACTGTACCTTTAGCCCACTGTACCCTTAGCTCACTGTACCTTTACTAAAGCACTGTACCTTTAGCCCACTGTACCCTTGGCTCACTGTACCTTTACTAAAGCACTGTACCTTTAACCAGAAAGCAGAAATGCTAACCTGAGGTTGCACCCAATCAGCTGCTTCCTCTAGTCTGCTTCCACCAATCAGCGGCTTCCACCAGAACCCTCCCTATGAAGTGTGGAACTTTACAGATTTCGGTAAAAGCCCTGATCCTCCTCCACTCGCTCCAACGGTTCCCGGGCCTCTGTGAAAGCAAGCCCTGCGCTCGATTTAAATACTCACAGCCCTGACCCTCCTCCACTCGCTCCAACGGTTCCCGGGCCTCTGTGAAAGCATGCCCCGTGCTCGATTTAAATACTCACAGCCCTGACCCTCCTCCACTCGCTCCAACGGTTCCCGGGCCTCTGTGTCTCCAGATCAAATTGAAGTTGAGCAACCCAATCACATCTCAACGTAAATGGTGGTGAACAATTCAATGGCTTGTGAAAGGAAGAGGCAACCAGTTTTCACCTTTCATTAATAATGGCAGGACCCAGCATGTGAGTGCTGGAGACAAGGCTTGCAGATTTGCGACCATGTTCTGCCAAAAGTGGAGAATAGCTGATCCATCTAGGCTTTCTCCTCTGGAGCCCCATTCATCATGCTGCTCTATTCACTCCACATTATATCAAGAAGTGGTTGCAAATACAATCTACAGCTAAAGCAATGACACTAGACAACATCCCAGCTGTGGAACTGAAGACCTACACTCCAGAACTAATTATTCATCATACAAGCTATTCCAGTATAGCTACACTACTTGCCTCTACATGTGAGAAATTTTCTCCAAAGGCAAGATAAATCCAACCCATAGAATTGCAGCCAAATCGATCAACTCCAGTAATGGCAGATATCATTGACAGTGCCATCAAGTGGCACTTGCTCGCATTTGCATTTTGCCAGGATTCCTTGACTCCAAACATAGGAGTAGAATTAGGCTATTTGGCCCATCAAATGTACTCTGCCTTTCAACCATGGCTGATCTATCTCCCTCCTAACCCCATTCTCCTGCCTTCTTCCCATAACCTCTGACACCCGTACTAATCAAGAATCTATCTATATTACTAAAAGTCTGATCTTGACCGCTTTTGGCTCGTTGTGGTGTAATTTCCGAGAGGACGCCGCCACCTACGGCCGTCATTTTTGGCCACCTCGCTCAGAGCCCCCCTCCGCCTTCCGGGATCAGAGGATTTTTCCCATCGATGAAAAATCAGAGAGATATTAATGTTTTTTTTAAAATCCCCATTCTCTCTGCTGCCCCCGCTGGCGGCAGGGGGGAGGGACTATAAAACCCGGAAGTGTAGTCCCTCACAGTCTCTGCCAGACCCAGGAAGCGAGAGGGTCACGGCTCTCTGAGCTGCGAATAACACTGAACGCACATCTACTCCATGGTGAGTCCCCTCGATGCGGCTGTTCAGATTCAGATTCAAACTTTATTGTCATTGTGCAGTGTACAGTACAGAGACAACGAAATGCTGTTAGTATCTCCCTAGAAGAGCGACATAGAATATGGGGGGGGGGGGGGGGGGGGATTGGCAATCACCGAGGTACAGTGTTGAGTCATGTAACAGCCGCATGGAAGAAGCTGTTCCTGGACCTGCTGGTCCGGCAACGGAGAGACCTGTAGCGCCTCCCGGATGGTAGGAGGATAAACAATCTGTGGTTGGTGTGAGAGCAGTCCTTGACGATGCTGAGTGCCCTTCGCAGACATCGCTTGCTTTGGACAGACTCAATGGAGGGGAGTGAGGAACCGGTGATGCGTTGGGCAATTTTCACCACCCTCTGCAGTGCTTTCCGGTCGGAGACAGAGCAGTTGCCATACTATACTGTGATACAGTTGGTAAGGATGCTCTCTATGGTGCAGCGGTAGAAATTCACCAGAATCTGAGGAGACAGATGGACCTTCTTTAGTCTCCTCAGGAAGAAGAGACGCTGGTGAGACTTCTTGACCAGAGTTGAGGTATTGTGGGTCCAAGAGAGGTCATCGGAGATGTTGACCCTCCAGAAACCTGAAGCTGGAAACACGTTCCACCTCCGTCCCGTTAATGTGGATGGGGGTGTGCGTGCCGTCTCTAGACTTTCTGAAGTCTACAATGAGTTCCTTGGTCTTCTTGGAGTTGAGGACCAGGTTGTTGTCAGCACACAATGCTGCTAGGAGCTGGACCTCCTCCCTGTAGGCCGACTCATCGTTGTTGCTGATGAGGCCAATCACTGTTGTATCATCTGCATACTTGATGATGGTGTGCAGTCGTAGGTGAAGAGGGAGTAGAGGAGGGGGCTCAGCACACAGCCCTGTAGAACGCCGGTTTTCAGGGTGAGGGTTGAAGAGGTGTGCTTGTCTAACCTAACAGACTGGGGTCTGTTGGATAGAAAGTCCAATATCCAGTTGCAGAGGGAGGGGTCGATGCCCAGGTCACCAAGTTTGTGGATCAGTTTAGAGGGTATAATGGTGTTGAATGCTGAGCTGTAATCGATGAACAGCATTCTTACGTAAGTGTCTCTGTTGTCGAGGTGGGAGAGGGCGGAGTGAAGTGCCGTTGAGATGGCATCCTCCGTACTCCTGTTCTTGCGGTAGGCGAACTGATAGGAATCCAATGTAGGGGGGTAGGCAGCCTTTGAGGTGTGCCAGGACCAGCCTCTCGAAGCACTTGGTGATGATGGGAGTAAGTGCAACTAGGCGGAAGTCGTTGAGGCTTGCCGCAGTGGAGTGTTTTGGCACCGGCACGATGGAGGTAGTTTTAAGGCACGTGGGGACAACTGCTTGGGCAAGTGACAGGTTGACGATGTCAGTCCAGACGTCTGTCAGCTGCGCAGCACAGGTCCTGAGGACGTGCCCGGGGATGCCGTCAGGGCCAGCAGCCTTACGCGCATTAATTCTGCTCAGTGCCACGTACATGTCGTAGGGGGTGAGTGTGAGGGGTGTCGGGTGGCTGCTGCCGAATTGTTTGCCTCGCCTTTTTAACAAGTTTGTGTTCACAAAATGAATTTTGGTTGTCGGGTGGCTGCTGCCCAATTGTTTGCATCGCCTTTTAAATAAGTTTGTGTTCACAAAATGAATTTTCGTTGTCGGATGGCTGCTGCCCAATTGTTTGCCTCGCCTTTTAAACAAGTTTGTGTTCACAAAATGAATTTTGGTTGTCGGGTGGCTGCTGCCCAATTGTTTGCCTCGCCCACTGGCGAGCAATATTGGAATTGGTGGAGAGGTGGAATATTGCGTTGGTGACCAGCACTCCCGTGTGATGCTGGGACCCAACGGGTCCCACTTAGTCTAGTTAAATATATCCACTGACTTTGCCTCCACAGCCTTCTGTGGCAATGAATTCCACAGATTCACCACCTTCTGACTAAAGAAACTCCTCCTCATCTCCTTCCTTAGAGAACGTCTTTTAATTCTGAGGCTGTGACCTCTAGTCCTAGACTCTCCCACTAGTGGAAATATCCTCTCCACCTCCACTATATCCAAGCCTTTCACTAATCTGCACGTTTCAATGAGGTTCCCCCTCATTCTTCTGAGCCCTGGCGGCCAAATGCTCATTATATGTTAGCCTACTCATTCCTGGGATTATTCTTGTAAACCTCCTCTGGACCCTCTCCAGAGCCAGCACACCCTTCCTCAGGTATGGTGCCCAAAATTGCTCACAATATTCCAAATGCGGCCTGACCAGCACCTTATTGAGCCTCAGCATTCATCCTTGTTTTTTTATATAAGCCCTCTCGAAATACATGCTAGCATTGCATTTGCTTACTTTACTACCGATGCGACTTGCAGATTAACTTTTTGGGAATCCTGCACCAGCACTCCCATCTCCCTTTGCACCTCTGATTTCTGGATTCTCTCCCCATTTAGAAAACAATCTATGCTTTTATTCCTACTACCAAAATGCATGACTCCACACTTTGCTACACTATATTCAAAGTAAATTGTTGTCTACTTGGGTGCTTGGAACAGACTTAAAATAACACTCGGACACGTCGGGGGCTGGGTAAGCGCTGTGTCCCGCTTCTCTCGCAGGGCCAGGACCGCTTCTCTCTTGCAGTCGGCTCTCTCATTAGGCCGGGTCTGCATCTCTCTCGCGGTCGGCTTTCCCACTCGGCCCTAGTGCTGTGTGCTTGAGTGCTGTGTCCTGCTTCTCTCGCGCGGACCCACTCTTCGTTCGGGCTTTCCCTGCTCGGCCGTCTCTTGCGACCGTGCTTTCTCGGCGCTCGGCCGTTTCTCGCGCGACCGGGCTTTCTCCCCCCACCAGGCTGACTGCTCCCGGCCGGGCTGAAGGCTTGGCTTTCGTCGGTGGCTTCTCTGGACCTGTCCGTGGCCTACACGGTACTAGGCCCTCACCCGACGTCTGTGGCTGCTGCTTGGCCTGGCTGTGGGTTGCACAGCCCTGGAAAACGGTCCAGGTAAGTTGACACCTTCGCTCATAGCTTCCAGCTGTGCCCGGTGGCCCTTACCTTCCCGCTTGTCTTCCTTGCGCTCTTGCTTCCTGTTCCAACCTTTTTTTTCTTTGGCGCCAATTCAAAACCATTTGGCGCCAAATCCTTTTGCTTTGTGCTGTTCCACTTTGTTTCCAAATACAACCTCTAATTTAACTTGTTTTCGTTTTTCTTGGCTGTCCTTGTTCTTATCTTTCTGTTCTTTTATCCTCGTCGCCAGTTGTTGTGTATTTGGGTGCTTGGAACATACTTAAAATAATACTCGGACACGGGAGTACACTAACAAGCTTCTTTATTACAGGACGCCACCTTGAGTCTCCCGCGCGCATGCGTACTTGCACAAGACATCACATATGCTAATCATATCACATACCTAACATAAATGTTCCACAAAAATATTCCATCTAAATGATCTAAATCAGCTGAATTCAAAGAGCTGAATTCCAGAGGTGATCTGAGAGCAAGAAGCTTTGACATCAAAGGGAAAACACTCCAATGATTGAAACTATAGATTCACAAAGAAAGATGGTTGTAGTGGTCAATCATTGTAACACCAGAACGTCTCAGTTGGAGTTCCTCATTACTGATCGCACGATTTTCAGTTCTATTTACGGCAACTCAGCCCAACTGAAGCGGTCCATGCAGCAAGCCCATGATAACATTCAAGACTGATACATGGCAAGTAGCTTTCATGGTACAAAAATGTCAGGTATTGACCATCTCCAAAAGATAGAGTCTATCCACTTCTACTCTTAACATTGTTATTTTTACCAAGAAGTCTCCCAACCTCCAACCTCTGTGTAGCACTATTCAGTATCATTCGAACTGGACCAGTTACATGCTTCAAGAGCAGGTACACAAAAATGCTGGAGAAACTCAGCGGGTGCTTCAAGAGTAGATCAGAGGCTAAGTATTCGTGGCAAGTGACTCCTCTCCTGAAACCTCCCAAGTATCTCTACCTTCTACAAGGCACAAATGATGGATGCAATGGACTAGTGTCCACCGGCCTGGATTAGTTTAGTTTAGAGATACAGCGTGAAAACAGGCCCTTCGGCCTTCCAAGTCCGCACCGACCAACAATCGCTTATACACGTTCTATCCCACACACGGGGCAATTTACAGAAGCCAATTAACCTACAAACCCGCACGTCTTGGGAATGTGGGAGGAAACCGGAGGACCTGGAGAAAATCCAGTCACAGGGAGAACGTGCAACATTCCGTTCAGACAGCACCTGTCGTCTGATCGAATCCAGGTCTTTGGTGCTCAAAGGCAATAACTTAACCGCTGAACCACTGTGCTGTCCAAATGATGAGTGGAGCTGCAAGAAATCCCAAGCAGCTCAAGATCACCCTTGGACAAGATCCCACATGGAAGGTTAGGGCCCATGGTGGGGGTGCTGCAAGTCGGCGCCCTGTCAGCAGCGTGTCCGTTTTTTTCATACTTTTTTTGTTTTTTTAGTATGTTTTAATGTGTGTTTTAAATGTTCCTCTGTGCGTTTTGTGTGGGGGGTGGTGTGGATGGGTGAGGGGGAAATGGCTTCGGTCGCCTCCTCCACGGAGAGGCGACTTTTTCCAGGTCGCCTCCCCCATGGCCTAACAAGGATCGGCGCGGCTTTTCCCGGAGACGCGCCTGGGGCTTCAGCGGCGGGCGCAGCGCAGACTCTCGGTGTGGAGCGGGCGAGCCCTCTGTGGGGCTCGCCAGAGGGGTGCGCTCCGTTTCGCTGGCCCGCGGCAACCAGCAGCCTGAAGCCGCGGTCTGCACAGCTCCAGATGGCGAGGTGTCTACAGCCCGGGATCTCACGTTGGGGACCCGGGGAGTAGAAGAAGCTTCCACCGCCGGCCCACAGCCAACTTTTACCGCGGGCGCGGTGGCGACTTAACATCGCCGGGGATCCCTGGGGGGGAGCTTCGTCTGTCGGCCCTGCAGTCTGCGGTGCTTCTGGCTGCGGCGCGAACTTTAAATCTTTGATCGCCGGCCTGTGGCCTGCACCAGCCTGAAGCCGCGGTCTCCGGTGGGGAAGAGCCGATCCTGGACTTACCTTGACTTTTACCTTGTCCTTTTACCATCTGGACGCCCGCAGCGATGGCTGCGGAGGGTTGAGGTCCCGACCACGGGGGAAATGGAGGAGGACTGGCCAATTTATGTGCCTTATGTGTTTGTGTTAAATTTTTATTGTGTTTGTGTGTTCTTTATCATTGTACCGCTGCTGACAAATTCATTTCACTTGCACTTTATGTGCAATGTGACGAATAAAACTGATTGATTGATTGATCCATGGCAAGTTAGCAAATCATATCTAAAACTGACTAATCGTGGGGGTTTTAGTGATTTTGTGACTAATGGTGTTCCATGGAGTAGGTGCTGGGGCCCTTGCTGTTTGTAATGTACGTAAATGTCTTGGATGTGCATGGGTAGTAATTTTACAGATGACATGAAGAATGGCGGAGTTGTTGATGGTGTGGAGGATAGTCTTGCATTTGTGTGCTATACGGCTGCATTGGCGAAATGGAGTTGTAATTGTTGATATATACATGGGTTTAAATGTTAGCATAACGGCTCACGGGAACGCTCCTGAGGCGTTGTGGGCCTAACTCAATGAAACGCCAGTGAAGGGAGGTGCCCACGATAACCCCAATGATGTACTGACATCTATGTGCCTAGTTTTTGTTGTCCCATAGTTTATCTGTGTAAAGTCATTTTAGATTCTCGCATGGCATGGAGATTGAGTTTCTTGGTTGAACATTTAGCTTGTTAACTTATGGATAACTTATTACTGAATATGAAGTTAGTTATTGTCCTATGGCATAAGTGTGTATAGGTAGTATAGTTACTACTTTGGCATTGGTCTTGGTTTTCTTAGTTGAGCGCTTATCCTGGTAATATAGCATGTACTGTGTGTTTTAATAGTAAAACTAATCCTTTGAAAGGGAACCCCATAGGATTGTCTGTAGGGTCCTTTGCCAGTGTTGGATTTACTTGGGAGAGTTACTAAATTGTTAATATGCTGTGTGGCTTAACTATTCCCATCATTTCTTCCTCTCATTAAATCTGTTGAAAGAGATGCTCCTTGATAATTTGGTTAATTGTTTCTTCTTGAATATTAGTCTTTCTTTTATTTTTGTAATTAGGGTTTATTTGATGTTCTACGGCGAAATTCACAGCTGGCAAATACCATCCTACAAACCCTTCTTTCACAGGTGAGTGCAAGATAATTAAAGATCAGCACTGGTTTACTACCCAGGCTAATATATATTCTTCCCTTCAGTGCCCCTGTCACATAGATAATTCCGCACCGCAGCAGTAGCCAGCCTCCTTGCACTTTGTTGCTTTTGAACCAAATACTGGAAGGTCTTTGGGAAAAGCCATTAATCATCTGGAAAAGGGCAAATCCTTAAAGAGAATTATCCATGTACTGTAGCTCCACTCCCTTGCTCAATTCCCACAGAAGATGATTTTCTTTTTTCCTTTTTCCGTACATGTACTGTTAGGTCTTGAATGTTGCTTTAGAGACTGCTGGTTGTGTCGATGTATTTTTGCTCGTGTCTGCTTATTGTAATTTTTAAATAATTCTCTTCTTTGGCCGGTTTGTTTCTCAATTATCTGATATTTCACTACTGACTTTTGAAAGAGTACTAAAACATTTATATTATCTCTGTTCATATTGAGAATAATCCCAATTTCTGCAGTTGTTCAAAATCTTTAATTGCTGGTATACTTCTGGTAAAATCACAGCATTGGAAGAAACATACTTTCTACTGTATGGCATCCGAAACTATGGCATAACTGGAATTAATAATCAATCTGAAGTGTCCTGACCCGAAAAGTCATTTATCTATTCACTCCACAGATGCAGCGTGTCCCACTGAGTTCCTCCAGCACTGTTTTTTGCTCAAGATTCCACCATCTGCAGCTTCTTTTGTCACCGTTTTGAAGGCATAAACTCATTTAATTTTTTTTTACAGTTTAATGTAATATCCTTGGTTTTATATCCTATGCTTTTATAAGTAACTGCATGAATTTTGCATGATTTATTAACTGATCAGCTTGTATTGCCATCTTTTAAACATTTGTGTAATTGAATTCCATGGACTACTACACACTCTTTAACATTGCCAGCCATCAATTAAATTAACATTCCCCTCTTCCTAATCTTACAGTATAAATCTGGCTAGTGCTGTCCTTGGTTATCTATTACAGGGGATGTGTCAAGATGAATTCTCAAAACAAATCTATGCTTATCACAGCCTTGTGCCAGTGTTTACTTGCACGTTTGAGAACCAAGACACTTGTTTATAATAATTATGTTTGGATCTTGTGATCAAGAGGAGAAATATTGGTGCTGAGGATTGATTCACTTTCCAGATTAGACACCCATTATCAGAAAGATATTCTGCACTAACACATAGAACAGCAGAGGAACAGGCTCCTCGGCCCATTATATCCTTACCGAACATGATGCCAAGGTAAATCAATCTCCTCTGACTGCACATGATCCATATCCCTCCATCCCCTGCATATCCATATGCCTATCCAAAAGCCTTTTAAATGGCACTATCGTTTATGCCTCTATAATCAATCCTGGCCGCACATTCCAGGCACACACTACTCTGTGTGTAATAAAAACCTTGGCCCACACATTTCTTTTCAACTGGCCTTAAATCTATGCCCTCCAGCCTTAGACATTTCATCCTGACTGTCTTACTCTACAAATGCTTCTCAGAATATATATGTGTTTCAGGTCTCTCCTCAGCCACTGATGCTCCAGAGAAACCGATTCATGTCTGTTCAACCTCTGCTCATAAATCATACCCACTAATCCAGGCAGCATTCTGCTAAATGTGGACACAAGGAACTGCAGATGCTGGTTTACAAAAAAAGACAAAGTGCTGGAGTAACTCATACACAAAATGACAGAGATACTGCCTGAACCCCTGAGTTACTCCAACACTTTTTCTCTTTTTCTGGCATTCTGCTAAACCTTCTTTACACTCTCTCAAGTCTCCACATCCTTCCTGTAATGGGATGACCAGAACCGCACATAATTTTACTGGGATGAACAGAACTGCACTAATGTGTCCAAAATATGCACAAAAAAGTGCAAAATTAGACATGGGTTATATATAAACCAAAACTCCGACACCTTTTCAGTTAGCACTCTCCATTTAGATGTTATCTGATTTAATGTCATTAAAGGCTCTACATATTACCAATATACAAAAAAAAAGCACCAGCTATTGCACAAATGTGATTTATTTCTCCAATGCCCACTCGTTTTTGGTGTGAATAATGTCAAAACTGTTCTATATTTATCCACACAGGCTGGAGAAGTTGAGTCTTTCAACATTTGCTTTGATTGCTGATTACAGGACTGCTGATCTTAGATGGGATAATAGACTGAGAGAATTTGATCATTACCACATTTCTAACTAAAATTAAACATTTATTATTGGTTTAAAAAAAAGGATACCAAGTGCTGGGATAATTCAGCGGGTCAAGCAGAATCCCTGAAGATCATGGATTTGTGTCAAGACTCTTTTTCAGACTGTTGCACAACTGTTACTTATTTTTCCTTTCCCATTCCCATTATTATTTTTCCAGTCTGAAGAAGAGTCCCGACCTGAAACGTCACCTATTCGTGTTCTCCAAAGATGCTGACGGACCGCTGAGCTACTCCAGCACTTTGTGTCTTCTTTTGTAAACCAGCCTGTGCATTTCTTTCTGTCTCCATTTATTGCTGTAATGTTGCCTTTTTGATCATCCCTTAGCTGAACCGATACTATGAACTGGAAGAAGACCTGCTTCCTCCGCTCAAGCTAGAGAGTTGCATCACCACTCAGGGAGGTCAGATCTACCTCCAAGAACCACTGGTAATCACATCATTTCCTCCTGTTTGAACCCTGAAATTTAGATCAACAGATATTGTGCCCTATGTGAGGTTAACGTATATGAGAAGACACAGAGCGCTGGAGTAACTCAGCGTGTCAGGCAGCATCTCAGTGGAACATGGAAAGGCGGCGTTTCAGGTTGGGACCCTACTTCAGTCTGAAGAAGGGTCCCTTCTTTTGTAAACGAGCATCTGCAGTTCCTTAGACAAAAATGCTGGAAAAACTCAGCGGGTGAGGCAGCATCTATGGAACGAACGAATAGGTGACGTTTCGGGTCGAGACCCTTCTTTGAAGAAGGATCTCGAGTCTGAAGAAGGGTCTCGACCCGAAATGTCACCTATTCCTTCGCTCCTTGGATGCTGCCTGACCCAGTGAGTTTCTCCAGCATTTTTGTCTACGTTTGATTTTTCCAGCATCTGCAGTTCTTTCTTAATCTTCTACAGTTCCTTGATTCTATTCTTAACCGATGAGGATGTGAGCCAAATCTACTTAGAACTCCTCTGGATCTATGCCTGATCCGTCAATCTGCTCACTGGAATAATGGTTGGCATGCCATTCCATATACGTACCACCTCCTTCTCCGGAAAATAGATGCTATGTATAATAGATGCTATGTATATGGAACGAGCTGCCAAAGGAATTGTGTGAGGCAGGTACAATAACACATAAGATATTCGGGTAGGTATGTGAAAAGTTTGAAGGAACTTGGTTCAACAGCATGTAAATACGACTAGTATAGATGGGTATCGTTGGTGGCACAGATGTCTGTTTTCACGCTGTATGATTTTGACTGGATGACACGTTTTAATTGATTGAAAGATCCAACAAGGAAACAGGCCCTTTGACCCACCAAGTCCACGCCAATCAGTTACTCCAGCACTTTGTGTCATTTTATGGAAATAGGCTATTCATTTCAACTTGCCCATACTGATCAGGGTGCCTATCTGAGAGCTAGCCCTATCTGCCGGCCATGCTCTTATGCTTTTACAACTTGGACTGTCCACAGCAGGCATCTCAAGGCACCAGAACAATGTCATCAATGCTACCTCTTTAAAATCCTCCACGTTCACTTGAAGAACAAGTAAACCGTTTAGTGTCTTCTCCCAGGCCACGATCTCCAGCACTGAGGCCCTGGTTATTCCCAGTTGATTGCACTGAGCAGGGCCTAACATGTTGCTGCAAGCCTAATGTCGGACTCCCACAGCAGGAACTCTCCTCCGAACTCCAGAAAGGTTCAAGCACGTGCTGAAAGCTTCCTTCAAGAAATACAACGTCCCCACTTGATCCCCGTTAACCTCTGGCCCGTGACACTCAAAGGAAAGAAGGAGCATTGGATATGGTATTGAGAATCGTGTGTCCAAGCATTAGGAGCATGCAGAGAGCCCATGTAAGCAGTGAAATTGGCACATCCATCTCAAACTACTCATCCACCCAAAGAACAAAGCGCTAAAGTAACTCGGGAGGCTGGGCAGCATCTGTGGGGGGGACATACAGATGACATTATGGAACGGGACTCCTCTTCAGACAAATGATGCCTGGCCTGGTTGAGTTCCTTCAGTATGTTGTTTTGTGCTCGAGATTGTAGCATCTTTTGTATCTCTACTTATCTACCAAATCAGCCAGCATCTGTGGAGTTGTCTGTGGTTCCCTTATTGGGCTCTTGAGCCATAAACCAGAGACTGAATCACAAACTTTCATAGCTTGTTGCTGATGGACTGTGAAAAAATGGTTATGCAACTAATCATGGCATCATCCAGCATTTATGTATCAACTTTAACGTATACAATCTCCTAAGAATGTTATTAGTCAGAACCAGGCTCCTGGCCACACCAGGACAGATGAGGAAAACTCGCTCATAATTTCACATCATTTAGGATTTTTCTCTGAATTGTGATTATGGAGCTCTATGCATTTAGTTTCTTCTGTTGTGACTTTTTAAATGATTTACTTCAGTTTTTGTGGCTATATTAATTATGCGATTCTTATGTTTTTCTTCTGGCACAGGCACATCTTCTGAGCTGTATTCAGAACTGCTTGGCCTGGTATAAACAGTCTTTATTACAGGGTAGTAAAGGCAATGATGATGAGGGGGAGGAGGACAATGAAGATAGTTTTCAACGTGATTTGGAGGAGCAATTGGACTCAATAACTCGAAGAATGATTAAAAGTGAACTGGAAGACTTTGAACTGGTAATTACGTTTAAGTTTTACCTTTATCTCACAGTTCATCTTTACATTACTTTAAAGGATGTTTATGCGATACCTCTTTGGGCTAGGTTATTTCTTAGTATCATTATGCAAATAAATATTAAAATAACCACTTTACTTGATTCTGTATATTTTTCCGGGAAAAAGTTCAACTTTATGAATGAATTTCTGTCATGAAGGGATAACCCCATATTTGGAAGCTGTGACTCCAGGTTCTGGACACCCAGTCAAATGAAATATTGTTTCCATCTCCTATCAAATCCCTGCAGAATTTTGTATATTTCACTGAGATCATCCATCATTCTTTTAAAATGTAGACCTGTCGACTCAATGTCACAACACCCCAGGAATCAGTCTGCGAATCTTCATTGTATTCCCTGTTCCGCGAGTTTCCTGAGGTAGGCAGACTAGACCTGTGCACACAGCAGTCTCAGTAACTGGAGCAAGGTATCTCTGCTCTTGTGCAGTAAAAGCCAATGTACCACTTGTTCAAAACGTTTGCTGAACCCACATATTAACTTTGTAATTCACGTACAAGAACACCTCTCAGAACACCAATACTTTCCCCTCTCTCACTGCTTTTAAAAATTATTAACTAGTACATAACTCAAATTAACATTGGCTTAAGTTATTCCAAATTGATTGCAATGGAGAAGGTTACAGGACTTGGTGCTTCTGAACTAGTGAATTCTGCCCGTTTTGTGAATAGCAGTTATTTAATAAACATTACCACTACAAAATCAAAGCTGTTGACTCTGTAACTAAAGGGGCTGCACTGTGACAGCACAGTTCACATTTTGAAGCTATTCTGAATTCCATTATTGAAAATTAATAATTTCCAATTTGTTCCGTTAATTCTATTGATTATTTTAAACATTTTGACCATGACTCGCCATAATCTGTTCAACCTTGGTGAATTGAACCCAGTGTTCATTTTATTTCTAATATCAATCTTGATAAGTTAGCATTGGGCTTTCAAGATTTTATCGAAGTTCATTGAAGCTTTTTAGTTCCCCACAATCTTTTTTGGACTGACGCAATGACACCATGTTAGAGTTTCTGCTTTACCGTGCCAGAGACCCGGGTTCATACACAGTTTGTATGTTCTCCCTGTGACCGTGTGGGTTTTCTCTGGATGCTCTGGTTTCCTCCCACACCAGAGACATTCGGAATTATAGGTTAATTGGCCTCAGTAAATTGTCCCTAGTGCGTAGGATAGAACTAATGTGAATGGATGATGATCGGTGTGGATTTGGTGGGCCGAAGGGGCTGTTTCCGTGCTATATCTCTAAACTAAACTAAAAACTAATTGAGTTACAGTATATGCATGGGCTTCTGAGCCTTTTGTTCATCGGCTACCTCCAGAACTTGAGTTTCACGCTGTCAACCTTTCAACCAACATGTACTGCCCTGTTTGAACTGTAGCGGACATTATCTGTCCATTTATTTAACTTGTCTCTCCATTTATAGATTCTGCTCTCCAGTTTTTAACCATTTGCAAAATCAGATACATGCCCCCCATGTTAGTAAATCTAATCCATCTACATTTTTGGGGAATCATGGTTGTCATTACTTCTTATTCATGCCATGTGATTGCTTCCAATTCTATGCCTGAACATTATTTATTGTTCAAAATCTCATGTCGTCTTTCCCCCACAACCTTTTAGGACAAATCAGCAGATTTTTCACTAACGTCCAATGTTGGTATCAAAAATAGTATCTATGCTGTCCTGGTAATGGGAGTCTTTGAAGTTTTGATAGAGTACAACTTTATAACCAGCAACTACAGGTATGGCACTGAAGTAATAGTAATTATACATAATATCTAACCATATATCTTTTAAATCCGTCTGAACTAGTGGGCCATACACGGTGACAACTTGCATTAAGATCACAACGCACAGGAATGCAGTACTCCCTGTATAGAGCATTGAAAATATTAACTTAGGTTATGTTATCAAGTCCTGAAAGTGACCTTGAAGAGTTACTGGTAGACAGAAATTGCTGGAGAAACTCAGCAGGTGAGGCAGCATCTATGGAGAGAAGGAAGAGGCGACGTTTCGGGTCGAGACCCTTCTTCCTTCTCTCCATAGCTGCTGCCTCACCCGCTTAGCTTCTCCAGCATTTTTATTTCCCTTTGATTTTTCCAGCATCTGCAGTTCTTTCTTAAACTTGAAGAGTTACTGAATTTCTTCTGAACCAAGTTAGTTCTCTGAAAACTACTGAGAGACTTGTTAGAATACTCTTTTCCTGTTTCTATTTTTTTTACAATTTGTAAATGGTTGGTTTTGTTTAAAAAAAATGTTTAGAACATAAAACAGTGTAGAACAAAACAGGCCCTTAGGTCCACAATGTCTGTGCTGAACATGATTCCAAGACCAACGCTTGTCCCCCTGCACATAATCGACACCGTTCCATTCCCTGAATATCTCTGTGTCTATTCAAAAGTCTCTTAAACACCACTATCATATCTGCCTCAACCACTACACGCTTGCTAGGCAATTGCCACTCTGAGTAAAAAAAACTTGCCCCGCACATCTCCTTCAAACATCTCACCTTAAAGCTACGCCCACTAGTATTTGACTTTTCCATCTTTATAGTTGAAAATATTCAGAAAATATTATATTTATGTTTGGAAGCTCTCAATAGTTTAAATAGTTTAAAAATCATAAGCATTCATGTTTTGGTGGTGAGTTGTCACTTTGTTGTTATAAATGTTCTTGTGGGTACACTGCAATAAGGATGGGGAAAATTGACCGGATCTTCCACACTTTACAGCTGACGGCCACTATGAATAAGATTATAACATAGAGTGTTGGAGAAACTCAACGGGTCAGGCAGCATCTGTGGAGGAAATGGGCCACTGTTGTTTTGGGTTAGGACTGTTCCTCAGACTGTCCACTCTCTCCTCAGATGCTGCCTGACTTGCGGAGTTCCTCTAGCACTGTGTGTTTTGCTCAGGATTCCAGCATCTGCTGTTTTCATGGATAATAGTCTCCATGGATTAGACTTGGCTTAGTTTTCCCCAAGCAATATTGCCTGCTGCACCTCCAACTCCTCCACCAGGTGGCGCCTGCAATGGCTGCCTCGTCAACAGTCTGTCTGTCCTTTCCTTCTTTGCGTCTGTTTTGAATGTGTTATATGTATGTTTTTAGTGTTCTTTAGCTTTTTTGTGGGGGGATAGTTGGGGATAACTTTTTCTAATCTCTTACCTCGACGGAGATGCGATTTTTTTCTGTATTGTATCTCCGTCCGCACTGTGGCCTAACATCGTGGAGTTGGCGGCCTTTGCTGGAGATCGAATGGGAGCTCCATTGCGGGAGCCTGTGGACTTACCATCACGGAGTTCGCGATCCCTGCCGGGGGTAGTCTTTTGGGCTCCAACCGTGGGAGCCTGTGGGACTTTAACATCGCAGACCCGCGGTCTCTGGTTAGAGACTGACATCGGGGACCACGGGAGTTTCGACCGACCCGACGCGGGAGTTTCAATCACCCCGAAGCGGGGGCTTTGACTGCCGGCTGCGGATGATTCGACTGCCCCGAACGCGGGAGAATAAAGAGCAAGGAGATTGGACTTTATTGCCTTCCATCACAGTGAGAAACGTGGGGAATCCACTGTGGTGGATGTTTAGGTTAACTTTTATGTAGTTGTGTGTCTTGTTGCTTTTTTTTTTTGTATGGCTGTATGGTAATTTGACTTTCACTGTACCTTAATTTCACTGTACCTTAATTGATGTATGTGGCAATAAACTGACCTTGAAACCTTGAACTAGGATCATGGATACAGTACAAGTGCATGGTACTGTTGGAAATGTACTACTGATGAAAGGCTGCACTTGGCGAAACAATAGGAAGAACAACTAAAGGAGATGAATATATTTATCTCTGTTTGAAACAGACCTGTATCTGCATCTTCAACAATGATTTCAAATCTACACTATAAACGTTAAAGTTATATTAAAAAACAAAATTACAGGTACCTCATGGTGTGGTGTAGACATTCTGATGCACAAAATCTGATTTTTTTTTTTCAGTGCTAAGATTTTTCCGTAGTTTAATTAAAATTTCTGGACCAAGCCTGGCCATTTAAGAAATTTGACGTTCTGCTGTGATCTGCACGCATTGACAACGAATTTTAGATGTCAGATGCATACATAAACACCAACATTTTCCTTTTAAAATTTATATTTGGAAAGCTGCATAATAATTTAATCCATGTGGTTCTCAGGACATTTATACTTTTGCATTCTCAGATCATTAAGCAGAATTTAATAGATTTATAGTTTTTTTTTAACTTAATGCCTTGAAGTCAACATGACAGATGTCCTTTAATTTATTACTTTTCTTCCTTACATATCGCTTGAGCATCATTATTTAAATGAAAACCAACATAATGCCCTGATTTGTAGCCCCTTTCACCAACATCCTTCCCGCCCTTGCCTCATCCACCCACAACCTGCCTGAAATTCTGTTCCACAGCTCCAATCACCTCCCAGGCACCTAAAACAATGAAAGGTAGACACAAAATGCTGGAGTAATGCTTCTTCCTGCAACCTTTGACGTCCTTACGAATCAAGAACCTATTAAACTATGTTTTAAAAATACCCAATGACAGCCTCCACAGCCGTTTGATTCACCATCCTTTGGCTAAAGAAATTCCTAATTTCCATTCTAAAAGTACGTCTTTTTATTCTGATGCTGTGCCCTCTGGTTCGAGATTCTCCCATTACTACAAAATGGACTTTTCCACGTCCATTCTACCCAAGTTTTTCAGTAGGTTATTATTCAGTATGTTTCAATGAGAACCCCCTCATCCTTTGTACTCCAGCGCGTATAGGCCCAGAGCCATGAAATGCCCCTCATATATAACCCAGTCATCCCCAGGATCATTCTCATAAACCTACTCTCTCCAACGCCAGCACAATGGGGCCCAAAACTGCTCACAATATTCCAAATGTGGCCTGCCCAGCACCTTGTAAAGCCTCAGTATTTACATCCTTGCTTTTATGTTCTAGTCCCCTCAAAATGAATGTTAGCATTGCATTTACCTTCCTTACCACTAATTGACCTTTTGGGAATCCTGCACCAGCAGTTACCAGGCCCTTTGCATCTCCAATTTCTGAATCCTCTCGCTATTTAGAAAATAGTCTATGCCTTTATTCCTTCTACCAAAGTGCATGACTGTATACTTTGGTATGCTGCATTCCATTTGCCACTTCTTTGTCTACTCTCCCAACCTGCCCCAGTCCTTCTGCAGAGTCCCTTTTCCTCAACACTACCTGCTCTACCACTTATCTTTATATTGTCTGCAAACCTGGCCAGCAAAACCATCAATTCCATTATCCAGATCATCAACATATCAACAAGTAGCGGACCCAACACACATGCCATCTGAGAACCACTAGTCATCGGCATCCAACCAGAAAAGGCCCCCATATTCCCACCTTTTGCCTTTTGCCTGTTAGCAAATCTTCTATCCGTGCCAGTACCTTTAATACCATAAGCTCCTTTCTCGTTTAACAGCCTCTCTTGTGACACCTTATGAAAGGCCTTCCTAAAATCCATGTAAACAGCATCCACTGACTCTCCTTTTTCTATCCTTCAAATTCAGGTAATACTGACTAAAAAGACATACCACAAACCGAAAGAATTGTTAGCACACTGCACAACGATGAATTAGTGTACCATTAAATTTTTTCAGTAAACGATTTAATTGCTTTCTGGATCTCATCATAACATCTAAGATTTTATTTATTGTCTTCTTGTAGTACAAACCGATTTGAAGATGTCATAAGTCTCTTCAACCGTTACCACAAACTTTCTGAACTTCTGAAAGAGAAATCTGGAAAAGGCAAATCCCTCTCATCCAATAAAACAAAGAGCCTCCTGACCTTCAGTTTTGTATCCAGCTTGCTGACTGCACTTTTCAGGTAACGTTGATCTTTGTAGTGACCCTCCAATGTAGAAGCTTCTGCTGGCATACTTGGTTATGAATGAGAATTTACCATGCTATGGAATGATGCACTTTATGCTGTGTTATGTACTCGCATTTATACAGAAACTGATGCTGGGGGAATGAAATGTTAGCAATGCAATGCTAACATTATTTCGAGAGGACTAGAATATAAAAACAAGGATGGAATGCCGAGGCATTATAAGGGACTGGTCAGACTGCATTTGGAGTATTGTGAGCAGTTTTAGGTCCCATATCTGAGGAAGGATATGCTAGTGTGGAGAGGGTCCAGAGAATGATCCCAGGGATGATTGGGTTTGACAGCATTGAGCCTGTACTCGCTGAGTTTAGAAGGATGAGGTGGGACCTCATTGAAACTTATAGTGAAAGGCCTGGATAGAGTGGATTTGGAGAGAATGATTCCACCAGTGGGAGAGTCTAGGACCAGAGGCAATAGGCTCAGAATAAAAGGACATACCTTTAGAAAGGAGATGAGGAGAAATTTCTTTAGTCAGAGGGTGGTGAATCTGTGGAATTCATTGCCACAGAAGGCTGTGGAGGCCGTCAATATATATTTTTAAGGCAATGATTGATAGATTTTTGATGGGGTGTCGGGTTATGGGGAGAAAATAAGAGAATGGGGTTGAGAGGGAATGATAGATCAACCATGATTGAATGGCGGAGTAGACTTGATGGACCGAATGGCCTAATTATGCTCCTATAACATGAATTTGTGAATGTTATATAGTTTAACAGTGAAGATTTTCAAAACAACACAATAACCTTTACACAAGATTTCAACACAATAACCTTTTCAAACCAACACAATACACAATAATATTTTGTGGGGAATATGTCACATTTCTGGAACTGCTGCTGTTGCTCTAAGGTAAGCACATAGGATGATTGCAGCAAATTTGCTGTGGAGTTGCCACTAGCTACAGGAAGCCCAAATCTCCAGGAGCTGATGGCACTGAATTTAGCAATCACGGACCTGTGTGTTATGAAGAACTGCATCATGATTTGGCAATTTCTATCTGATAAATTCTTATATTTAATAGATTAGTGCATAATCAAGATCTCTGAATAAAATCTCAGAAATGCTTGTGAATGAAATTGGAAGGTGTGGTAGGTTAGAAACTGGAATAAAGAAAATTGAACTGCACAATTCTACCTGGAATATTAATCTTTCTCTTCGCTACTCACAGTATAATCATGTTCATTTTACTACAAATTACTGTTTCTTGTTTTCAACTTCACTTTTGATAATTCC
Organism: Amblyraja radiata; assembly: GCF_010909765.2. NCBI lineage: Eukaryota > Metazoa > Chordata > Chondrichthyes > Rajiformes > Rajidae > Amblyraja > Amblyraja radiata. Next base: position 4,806,439 of record NC_045989.1, read on the forward strand.
ACTTATCGTGATGTTTCTGATTTAGGAAAACATGAACAGTGTCAGAGTAAATGATATGAAAATGCCATTATTTCCTAGTTCCTAAAGTATTATATCCTTTTTCAGCTGACGTGTGTCAAGGGTCTGTCCCGCTGCGGCGACCTAATTGGCGAGTTTAGAAGAATTTGCCCTTGACTCATACTCGCAGCATGGTCGACACGAGGTCCTAGGAGGTCTTTGTAACTCTCCTTTATGCTCGAGAGTAGTCCCCGCGTACTCTAGGCCTCAGCTAGGCCTCAGCTAGGTTTTTTCAACATGCAGGGTTAGGGTCTGTGGTCGGGTGAACACAGTTCCATAGATGAGGATAGTTGTCTTGATTCGTGGTAAAATGGCTCCTATCACATAAATTACTTTAGTTTAGTTTAGAGGTACATCATGGAAACAGGCCCTTCGGCCCACTGGGTCCACACCGACCACTATTTATCGAACTTTCGCAAACATTCCCTACGCACTTGGGGGACAATTTTACAGAGGGCTATTGGCCTACAAACCTGCATGGATATGGACCTTTTGGCCTGCCGTGCCTGTACTATCACCTGTTCACACTAGTGCAACGAATGAGAATGTGCAAACTACACTGACAACACCCAAGGTCAGGATCGAACATGGGTCTCTGGCACTGTGAGGCAGCAGCGCCACCTGCTGTACCACTGTGCCACCCTGTTGAAGCTCAAAGCTGGGGATGACATGTACAACAAGAAGCAAAGGGCAGAATATTGAACCTTGTGGATCCCCAGTGGCAACAGCCATCTGTCACAAATAAAGCCTCATTACTGGCCTCAGCCTGAACCCTTTCCCTTCACACACAGCTTACCTTTTTGGTCCCAATAAGCCTTGCTCTTCTTTTTGCTGTCTTATGTCTTATAAAACATCTGGATTTTCCTTGACTTTACCAGACAAATTTTTTATGTGTTCTCCTTGATTTGTTGACTAATTTCAGGTCTCTGCTTTCTATATGTTCTATAGTATTAAGTTTTCAGTATATGACAGAAGCCTATAGTCTAAAGACGGCATTGGAGGTCAGGTTTTGGGGTATGTTTAAAGCAGAGATTGATAGGTTCTTGACTAGTAAGGTCTTCAAAGGTGAGGGGGAGAAGGCAGGAGAATGGGATTGAGAAGGAAAATAGATCAGCCATGATCGAATGACGAAGCAGACTCAATGGGTCAAATGGCCTAATTCTGCTCCTAGGGCTCATGGTCTACGAGAGGCCTTCACAATCTGATCCTGGCTTAGCTAACATCATGTGCATAGAGCTTTTCTGGTTTGTGGCTAATGATGAGGAACTGAAATCCAGCTTAGTTTTACTTTCTCTCCACTCACTCACAAGTACCAGAATCAATTCTAGGAATCCAACGTATTTGTGTATTGAGAACACCCAATTCAACATTCAGTGAGCATTCTAACATCAAACATTTATGTCTGCAAGAATAATGTTCAAGGATAATGCTTTTACTTGCTAGTCCATTAGGTATTCAGCATTTATTTGTTTGAAAGCTCCTGTTATGTTCAGTATTTGCTGACCTTTGTCCAGAATCAGGAATATTGGGAAAGGAGTGAGCTGTTTAGTCCCTTCTGGGCTTCATCATTCACCTAGATTAGGACTGATTCGAACATTTAACTTCCTTTGTAATATATCTCTTGAAACTGTTAACTACTTAAAAAAAATTTGGAATCCCAGTCACAAAAAAAGATCAATTGACTGCACGTACTAAAGATTAGATATTATAATTTTCTAAAAATGTTGATAATTTATTTCAGAGATAATGCACAGAGCCACGAGGAGAGTTTGTCTATCCTGCGGTCTAACAACGAGTTCATGCGTTACACTGTAAACATGGCTCTGCAGAAAATACAGCAACTTGAGGAGACTGGACATGCAGATGGACCAGATGGGCAAAACATCGAGAGAACATTCAAATATCTCTGTGACATTACTCGGTAAGACATTATTAATCCATATCCACAGAATCCAGTAATCTTGCACTTTTTTTTTTGATAAATGCTTTCTTAATTATCTTTGACTTTTACCAGTAGTAAAAAAAGGCTTTTTACGCTGAATACATACTGAACTTTTTTTTCATTTATTATATTGTTTACAGGGTACTATGTTTCATATTATGTTGTGCTGCTGCAAGTTTAGTTTTGTGTAGAGATACAGTGTGTAAATGGGTCTTTCGGCCCACCGAGTCCGTACGGACCAGCAATCCCCGCACACTAGGTACAATTTATACCAAGACAATTAGGCTATAAACCTGTACGTCTTTGGAGTTGATGAGGAAGCACTCGTAGTCGGGATCGAACCCGGGTCTCTGGTGCTGCAAGCACTGTAAGGCAGCAACTCTACCGCTGCACCACCGTGTCAACCTGTAAAAATTTAATTGTTCTGTTCAGGAGATATGACAATAAAACGCTCGTGACTCTTGCCTCTTGAAATATCTGGTTTTATTGAGAATTTAACTGTATTTTTTAATTGTCTTATACTTAAGTATCAACATACCTGAATGTGTAAATTTGTAGACACAAAATGCTGGAATAACTCAGTGGGTCAGGCAGCATCTCTGGAGAAAAGGAATAGGTGATGTTTTGGGTCGAGACCCTTGTGTAAATTTGTAATTGGTTTCAACAAACTCAAGGTTTCTGATGTAGAGGATTAATGTGATGTCTGTGGTTACCTACATTTATTTACTGCACGGCAGGGTGCTGCTATGGAGATATACGTCAATTCCATCAGCAGTGGAAGAATCTGGGAAGAAAGAGAAAGGGAGAACTATATCATTACTATGTTTAGAGGGATTACTGCGCATATTTAACGCAATGCAACATCGATATCAGAACAAGATTCAACAATTCTTCAGTGCAATAGGTTAGTAGATATCGCCATGATTTTTATTGCCTGAGACAAACTTTAAGAATTATGAAACAGTAATACCACATGGGTTGCTATCTAATGGAGGTTCTAAGCCATGTGAGAGACAGACTGGATCTGACAGGTGAGGATATATTCGGTCTATAAAATCCGGTCAGATGTTGGAATCTTCTTAATGAACTAACACATGTACATTACTTCAGACTATTGAATTTAATATTATTCAGCAGAATAATAGAACAAGCAAATTAGTTCCCATAATAGAGTCTCTTCATGACCTGTATATATGGATTTCCAAGTGTGCTACACATTTTTAACAATGATCATCAGGTTGATGGGCAACATTTAGCATGTTACAGCTTTGGTCCACGTACTGTAAGTCACCACTCTTCTGAGAACTTTTACACTTAAAGGAAAATGGTAACTAAATGCAGCAATGGGAAAATGTGCAAAAATAAGACAGTATGTTTGTGATTGTACATTATATTTTGTTAAGTGATTCATTAATATTAAAATGTCTGATACTAATGAACAGAATGACCACTTGACTGACAGTTTCCACTTGGTTCAGTTCAAAAGTGTTCTTGTGTTCTGAAGGTTATGGGCTCAAGCTCTAATTGAGCAGGTTTGTGATATTGGGAGGAAACTTCTGTTGTTCTTTCATTTCATCATTATGTACATTGAATATATGTGCATGTCTGAGTATGTGGTTTTGTTATTCCTAAATCACAAGTATAGTCTTGTTTTAGCACATTGTCCCATTGCTGCATTTTAGTTTAGTTTAGAGATACATCTTCACCCACCGAGTCCGCACTGACCAGCGGTCCCTGCACATTTCCACTATCCTACACACACTAGGGACAATTTACATTTATACCTGTATGTCTTTGGAGTGTGGGAGAAAACCCAAATGGTCACAGGGAGAACGTACAAACTCCGTATAGACAACACCCAAGAGCGGGATCGAACCCGGGTCTCTGGCTCTGTATGGCAGCAACTCTACCGCTGCACCACCGTGCTGCCCATGGTTACGATCGGTTACCATTTTCGTTTGTAAGTAAAAGATCTCAGAAGAGTAAGTAAAAATTCTCAGGAGAAGATGGGTCAAAGGTGTAACATGCTAAATGTCTTTTTTCACACAGACAGTGATGAATCTCTGGAACTCCCTGCCACAGAGGGTAGTCGAGGCCAGTCCATTGGCTATATTTAAGAGGGAGCTAGATGTGGCCTTTGTGGCTAAGGGGATCAGAGGGTATGGAGAGAAGGCAGGTACGGGATACTGAGTTGGATGATCAGCCATGATCATATTGAATGGCGGTGCAGGCTCGAAGGGCCGAATGGCCTACTCCTGCACCTAATTTCTATGTTTCTATGTTTCTAAATGGTGCCCCTAAACCCGATGATCATTGTTGGGGAAAATGTAGCATACATCTTGGAAATCCATAAATACAGGTTGTCCCTGGGTTACAAATTCCCAACTTAATATTAGATTCAAATGTCTGATTATTAACTCCATTTATGAACTATGGCAATAGATGTGGCCCGCCATCCGCTCACAGACATGGGCCCTGGCCCCTATGCAGAACAAGGTAGACGACTCCAAGTCTAGCCTCTCACGTGCCTCTGTCCTGCACGAGACCCCACCCTCCTGCCAATCTAGTTTAAACCCTCCCAAGTAGCATTAGCAAATATTCTCGCTAGGATGTTGGTCCCCCTCCAGTTTAGGTGCAACTCGTCCCATTTATACAGGTCACCCCTGCCCTGGAAGAGATCCCAATGATCCAGAAATCGGAAACCCTGCCCCCTGCACCAACTCCGCAGCCACACATTAATTTCCCCTATCTTCTTATTCTTACCTTCACTAGCATGAGGTACTGTAAGCAATCTTGAGATCACTGCCCTGCAGGTCCTGTTTTTCAGTCTTCTGTCCAATTCCGTAAACTTCGTGTTGCAGAACCTCCTTCCTCTTCCTACCTATATCATTTGTGCCAACAAGCACAATAACCTCCGGCTTCTTCCCCTCACGCTTGAGGATGCCTTGCAGCCACTCTGAGATGTCCTGGACCCTGGCACCAGGGAGGCAACACACCATCCTGGAGTCTCTCCTGTTGCCGCAGAATCTCCTGGTCGCACCTCTGACTTATCGAGTCCCCTACCACTATGGCTCTGCCTGACATCACTCTTCCCCGTTGAGCCTCAGAACCAGGGTTGGAGTCCCAGCCCTGACTGCCACTCAATCTAGTCGTGTCGTTCGCTATTACTCCAGCACGTTGTGTCCTTTACTATTTGATTTGATTGGATAGCAACCAATAAAAAGCTTTTCACTGTCCCTTGATACACGTGACAATAATAAGCCTAAACAGGGTCATGGCGTCAGACCACAGAAACAGGCCCTTGAGCTGAACCTTCATGCCGACCAAAATGCCATGTACACTAGTCCCATTTACCCGTGTTTCATCACAATTCTTCATAAACCTTTTTCAATCCATGTTACCTGTCCAAATGACTCTTAAAATATTTTTATTGTAGCTGCCTCAACCACTTCCTTTGGCAACCTGTTCCATATATTATTCCTGTGTTTGAGAATGAAGAATATTATTGTGTCAGTGTAAAGGAAAGCTTGCTCGGTGTTGAGCCTTTGGTTAATCTGATGGAAAAAGTCTACATCTTCTTTCCGGTATCTGGTCTGGAAATATTTGAAAGGGTATTATGAAGGGAGGTGGGCATCTGGCTAGCGTTTGAAGGAAGCTGGAGGTACATGATGTTCCCTTCGGTTTCTTGAAGACTCGTTAATGAGAAGAGTTGTCAGCAGTGCTTGTTGAACACTAATCGTTTTGGATAGGAAGAAATGGAGAATAAAATGTTTTGTGCATTTTACATTTAGATGTGACGAGTGATGGGGAGGAAGAGCAGGAGATCGTCAACATTACAGAGAAAGCAGCTTTCCACATCAGACAGTTTCAAGTAAGTCGCACTGCTTTTAAATTAAGACCATTTATCTTCCTGTAGCATGATTGTACCCCTGCAACAATCTGTGGTAAATATATCATATTTATGGTTCTAATTGTGAGCGCGTGATTACCCTTTAATGTGAACAGCAAATGGAAAATAAAAAGATTTCTGTTCTGTTCCATTTGCTGTCAGAGATCCCTTGTGACACAGCTGAGTGGAGATGAAGAGGATTTTAACAGCAAGGAAGCGCAGCTTTTAGTGAGCATACTGTCAACACTCTCTCGGCTATTAGAACCGACATCTGAACAAGTATGTAAACATTAAGTTTGACAGCTGTTTCCAGTTTCTCGCCAGTGAGTTTGAGAGTCGTACAAAAAGTACATTTCTATTTTCATTATTCTTTGTGATCAAGGAGATGCATTTTACAAATAGGGAATGAAACGCTAACATGTCACATCTAGTGCAACCAGAGGAAGCGATTTTCTCTGTTTAACCTAATCTTAACATTCTGCATTAGTTGTGGGTTAAGGAGAGTGATCACTCTTCCAAATTTGTGAAGATTTTCTGTCTCCCACATGAGCCAAATTAATAATCAAATATAATTGCCTTGTTAAGGCAATTGCAAGTGCTATAGCCATACACTGCTGAGGAACTGGAATCCAATACCAAGCATGTTTTATGTAAGCCACATACATAATAGAGGAGTTTTAATTTCATCTTCCGGTTTGGTGTTGAATTCTGCAGTTTGGGGGTGCATATTCACAGGATCACCCAAAGAAAGTATTGTGTGCGTGTGTGTTTATGTTTTTCCAGAAATTACATTCCGTGTATGTTTTAGATGTGGTCGAGCATCACTATTGTTGAAACACGGTGGCGCAGCGGTAGTGTTGCTGCCTTACAGTGCCAGAGACCCAGGTTTGATCCTGACTATGGGTGCTGTCTGTAAGGAGTTTGTACGTTCTCCCCATGACCTGCGTGGGTGTTCTCCAAGATCTCTGGTTTCCTCCCACACTCCAAAGACATTCAGAGTTGTAGGTTAATTGGCTTGGTAAGATTGTAAATTGTCCCAAATGTGTGTAAGATGGTGTTAGTGTGCGGGGATTGCTGGTCAGCGTGGACTCAGTGGGCCGATGAGGCTGTTTTCGCGCTGTATCTCTAAAGTTCTAAAGCCATTTTACCCATCGTCTACTCTGCCATTCAGTCATAGCTGATCTATCTTTCTCAACCCCATTCTCCTGCCTTTGCCCCATAACCCCTGACATCCTTACCAATCAAGAATCTGTCAATCTCTGCTTTAAAAAATATCCATTGACTTGGCCTCCACAGCTGTCTGTGACAATGAATTCCACCGATTCACTACCCTCTGAGTAAAGAAATGCCTTCTCGTTTCCTTTCTAAAGATATGTCCTTTTATAATGAGGCCATGGCCTCTGGTCCTAGAGTCCCACTAGGGGAACATCCTCTCCACATTCACTCTATCCATGCCACTCAGTAAGTTTCATTGAGATCCCCCTCAACCTTCTAATTACTGCAGCGAGTACAGGCCCAGTGCCTTCAAACTAAACTAAACTAAACAAAGAGAATCAGACTTTCTGTAATTGAGTACGTATCACATGAGAGAGATACGTGACTAAAGAGTGCTTTCATAGGTCAGGGCAGTGAGTACAAGAGTCAGGATGCCATGATGCAGATTTAGAGTGTTTGCTTAGGCCGCATTTAAAGTATGTCCTGTAGTTCTGGTTGCCCCATTACAGGAAAGATACCGAGGCTTTCGAAAGAGCACAGAGAAGGTTTACCAGAATGATGCCTGGATTAGTGAGTATTAGCTACAGGATAAGATCGGACAGATGGGCTGTTTTCTCTGGAATGCCAGATGTTGTGGGAAGACCTAATAGAAGTATATAAAATTCTGAGAGACATGGATAGGCTTAGACGGTCAGAATCGTTTTTCCCAGGATGGAACAGTCAAATACTAGTGGGCATAGCTTTAAGATGAGAGAAAAGTTTAAAGGAGATGTGCGGGGAAAGTTTTATACACAGAGGGCGGTGTGCCTGAAAGGTGCTGCATGGGGTTGGTAGTTGAACCAGATTCATGAGTGCCATTTAAGAGACTTGGCTAGGCATATTGATATGCCTAAGGGAGGGATGTGGGTTATTTGCAAGTAGATAATTGATGGTCAGCATCATGTTTGGCACAGACTTTGTGGGCCGAAGGGCCTGTTATTGTGATGTACTGTTCTATGTTCTAAGATTCCCAATAAATTGACGAGTAACAGATTGTTTTTAGGCTCTTATAAAATCTTCCCAATGGCAGGAGTGATGCTCTGCCCTAAGAAATTATTAAATGTTAATTGATTTGATATGATATTGGGATGGCACTGTTCATCTTCCAAATTTATGTTTGCCTATAATGATAACATTAGGTTAATAAGGCTGCCATAGCCCTGTCTTTCAGCAGAATTTCCTGATTAACCTTCCAAGACGAAAGCCCAATGGTATCTGAACAAAGTGGAAATGTGGGGTGAAACCTAAACAGTTCCATTTCATGTAGATCCTTATGTACACTAGATACTCGTGTATAACTTATTGTTGTGCCACGGCTTATGTGACATAAGAGCAAGCGAAGAGAACCGAGTAGACCATGGTGCCCCTTGGGCCTTCTCAATCGTTCACAAAGATTGCAATAGAGCGCCAACCAAACTTGCATTCCTGCCCATTTTCCATGTGTTCTGACTTCTCCCCCTCTGTGCTTAAAGATATGTTGATCACATCAAATTTTCATATTACCGTACAACTTCCAGCCATTCGGTAAATCGAGTCAATGTCAGCTCAGGACAATCTTATAAATCTATCCCCCACTTACCCTCCTGTCGCACGTGCCCATTAACACCTGATTCTTCCTTCAACCTTCCTCAGTAGGGATAACATAGAGGAGCCAATTAGCCTAACAACTAACATGCCTTTGGAATGAAGGTGGAGCACACCGGGGGAATCTCATGATCTCACCAATAACCTTTAAAGTTGCATTGAAACTTTCCATCTTTTCTACTCAATACCCATTGCAAATAAAGAGCTATGTTCGATTTGCCTTCCAAATTAATATTCATCATCTGATCATTATCTCTCAGTGGTTGGGAAATCCAAAGATTCACAACTGTTTAATAAAGAAAAGTATTCTTGGCTTTGTTCAAAATTGAATCCTTCATCCCGTGACTATTTGCCAGCCCCTGCTGTGTTCTGGTATCTTTGCTAAGTTTGGCATCTGTTACCTAGTGTAAAGTGAGACTGACGATGGTTGTGGTGATACCTGTCCCCCATTGTCTTTTATCCGTGGATAATTGCTGTGATTTCGTTTAAGAAACCACAAAGAAAATATTCTGCTTACAGTTATTTTTTTAATGGATAATATACAGAGAAGAAATAACTTGGAAAACAATGAAGTGCTTAAGAAACATAATTTCGACAATGACAGTAAATAATTTCACAAAAGTAGTCACGAACTAGGTATTCCTAGAATTACAGAGCTGATTAATAAGTCTTTCTGTGCATTAAATATGTTGCTATGGCAATGCAACGTTCCTTTGGTATCCAGTTAGTTTTATTATATTGGAAATGAAAAGGGTAAAAAAAAGGTCTTGGATTTTTAATAAAATGTGTGGAAATATATTGCAATCCAAGATGCGTCAAATGAAAAACGGAGCATTGATTATCAATTGAATGACGTGGGCTTTTTTTTCCCGATAGTTTGCTCAAATGTTGACGTGGACAATAAAGATTTGCAAGGAAAATAATCTGGGTAAGAACATCTCAAAGACTTATCTGTGAAGTGTAATATTTGGAGGTTAAAAAAAATGAAATGAATTACCTGTACATTGGCATTTGTAAAAAAATTAAGATTTCAAGTGAGACTTAACAATGTAGATCACATCAATGTGGGGGGCTGCTGCCTTAAGTTTTGTTTTATTAAATGTGAATCTGTAATGGATTTATTATTTCTTTCTGCAGATAACAGTTGAGGATAAATAAAATTAATGAATAAATTTGCAGATATTTCCGATGGCTAACTTGCCATGAAAAGAATATATATTTATTTTGTTTTCTGTAACGAGGCTGGTGCATGTAAGATTTTAAGCACATTGATGTCAAGCAAAACCAGTGACATTTTTTTGATCTGAAAAAGGTTCTCAGTGAAACAGAATGTTGGATATATGCATTAGCGATCAGGTTTCCACCCAAACAGTCGTCAAATGTTCTGAGAGAATTAGCAACATTTTAAGTAGACATTAGCTATATTACAGTAAAATTTTGTTGGATCCACAGAAGACGTGCAGTTCTGTAAAGGTTTGATGAACATGTTGTTCAGTCTCTACGTCCTGCGCAAGAGTCCAGTGAGTTTGCTCCAAGAGCTGTCTCGAGATGTCCACAGTCGCTTGGGTGATATCGATCAGGTATTAACCACGCTGGGGAAGAATGGAACATAATAGATCCTTTTGAGCCCGTTGAACCATTTTTCATCCAGTGCAAATAACACAATAGGAAAAACCTTGGTTTTGTTGTGGATAGAAATTAACTGACCGTGTACTCTTGATGTCACATTGATGAAACTTCAATTGGGCTTTAAGATTAGGCGGCACAGTGGCGCAGTAATAGAGTTGCTGTCTTACATTGCGAGGGATCCGAGTTTCTTTATGGGTGCTTGTCTATACGGAGTTTCTACATTCTCCCCGTGACCGGTGTAGGTTTTTTCCGGGAGCTCCGGTTTCCTCCCACACTTGGGTCTGTAGGTTAATTGGCTTGGTATAATTATAAATTGTCCCTAGTGTGTGTAGGATAGTAATAGTGTGCGAGGATCGCTGGCGGGAGTGGACTCGGTGGGTCGAAGGGCTTGTTTCCGTGCTGTATTTTCAAACTAAACAAAAAAAATTAAAAGCAGACAACTGGAAACCAAAAAGAGAAGTTTTGCATTGTTCTCACCATAACCGTTTGATAAAGCATGCGATAATTTAGTTTCTATTAAAAATTAATAATGGTGTCTATTTGTTGGGCATTTTTATACCACAAATTCGGCAAAAACTTCATCAAATCATATGATGGTTCAGATTATGTGGCAGTACTGACAAAGATCATGATTGCATATTGTCTGACCATTTGGATATCCACCATGGCTTACAGCTCCAAATTATGTTCCTGGATGTTAGCCTTAGGTTTAGCCACAGTTAAATTCTCTATCAACAGGAATAGAGAACTACTGATTTTACAGGATATAAGCATTCCTCAAAAATATAGTGCGTGGTTACAATGGGGAGGATTGAGTTTTTAAAAAAAAACTGATTTATCTATCTTAATCCTCCAATTTTACCACGCTTCACTCCCCACCCCCTCTCTGTGCGCCATCCAGATGCACAACCATTTCGACCATTATCCTGCCACCATCCTCTTCCCCCTCATGTCCCCTTCTGACTTCACTTTTCATGCCTTTTCCCTCTTTATCATTTAGCCATTTGTTTTCTTTCCATCTCTGGCCTTTGTCCACCCAATTGCCAAACAAATCCACCTCACCAGTATCCACCTATCATATACCAGGCTTCGTCCCCGCCCTCGCGTCTTTTCTCGCTATCCCCCGACTACAATCAGTCCGATGAGGGGTCCCGATCCATAAAATCGCCTATCTCTCCCTTGCAGAGATGTTGCCTGACCCGATGAGTTATTCAACACTTTGTGGCTGATGGAAATCTATATTTGTCTCCTTTGTTTAAATAGCTTCACTCATACCGCATGGAAATAGGTGTTTCAGTCCATTGAGTCCATACTGACCATTAAAATAATCTGATTCTAATGGACCCCAGTCCCATTTTATTCTCCCTGATTCACCCATACAGGCAGCAATTTACAGTAGCTAATTATCCTGCCAACCCACATGCCCTCTTGATGTGGGAGGAAAGGGCCCAGAGGAAACCAAGGTGGACAAAGGGAGAATGTGCTATCTCCACAGAGATTAACTAGGTGCAATGTTTCCAAGGCATGGCAAGTGCTCCTTAAGATGACGACATACATTCCAATCATTACTGTCCTAATTGTCTTTACCCATCTTAACAACGTAAATATAGTTACTGCTCTCTTTCTCTAACATCCCCCCCCTACAATCAGTCTGAAGATGAGTCCTGACCTGAGCCATCGCCTGTCCATGTTCTCCAGAGATGGTGCCTGACATTGTCTTAGTTTTTACACAGTATAAAGATTGCCCAAGCTGATTGAGTCATGTAGAGTCATACAGTGCGAAAACAGGTCCTTGGGCCCAACAAACCCCATCTACACTAGTCCCACCTGCCTGCGTCTGGTCCATGTCACTCTAAACCTATCCTATCCATGCACGTGTAAATGTTTTTTAAACTTTGCGATAGTAACTGCTTCAACTACCTTCTCCAGCTGCTCGTTCCTAACATCCACATGTGCACAAAAAAAAAGTTGCCCCTCAGGTTCCTATTAACTCTCCTCCGAAGAGTTGGGATTTAAATTGAATTGAGGGGTGGAATGGAAGCAATCAAATAATTTCTGCTGCATGTCTATTCTTTGTTGAAAGTAAAGTGTGATCAGTTCATGACTTAAGAATGCTGTAGTGTTTGTGCCCAATGCAAATAATCAAATGGAAAATTAACCAATTTTATTAAATTATAATAATGTAATATTAAAGCAAATTCAGCGCTTTACTAGGGTTCCTGATATGGTCTGCAAATAAAATCTATTTATTAAGCGGTTAGTAGAAGCTAGATTTTTAGAGATCATGACTGAATAACGCAAGTGTGTTGCAAAGAGGACCATTTTCCAGCACACTAGCATTATAACTAACATAATTTTAGAAAATCGTTTAGTTTATTGTCAAGCGTATCAAGGTACGGTGAAATACATGAATTTGCATTTGTTTAGTTTAGTTTAGAGATACAGCGCGGAAACAGGCCCTTCGGCCCACCGAGTCCACACCGACCAGCACATTAACACTACCCTACACACACTGTAGGGACAATTTTACACATACACCAAGCCAGTTAACCTACAAACCTGTACGTCTTTGGAGTGTGGGAGGAAACCCACGGGGAGAACGTACAAACTCCGTACAGACAGCACCCGTAGTCGAGATCGTACCCGGGTTAGCGGCAGTGCAATTGCTGTAAGGCAGCGACTCTACCGCTGCGCCACCGTGGCCCCCTATTTCCATTTGTGAATTAGGAATTAATCTCACTGTTAATGCAAGATCTGTGGATTTAAGGAAATCTGTGTAAGAGGAATAGAATTTTTTTTGTACAACGTATTTTGGGAAAGAGTGATTAGGACTAGTCAGAAGATCCTAATCCTTTTCTAAATATCTCACGCAAAAATCAGAATCCAAGCATACTGACTGAAATATCGGTGAGCAACTTTGCTATTTTCATCAAGTAGAGCCACAGATTCTGTGTCAGCCAATTATTCAAATAAAATTCAGATTGTAAATCTTGCCCAAATTAGTCCAAGAAAGTTTTTTAACATCATCACCTAATCGTCACCAATAACCTTGCGCAATTTCACAGACTATGTTGATTCTGGTAAAATTAAGATATTCCAGTCCCTCGGATGGATATTTTTGTGACTATACCTCCTCTCGAGGGGGTTACGATGTAATTGGTGAATTAAGCATTTAGAACCAAATGGTTGAAATGAGAAAAACAGATTTTGTCATCCTGCTTGCTCCTTCCATGAGACAGTAGATGGGACTCCCTCACTGTCTTCCACGAGACTGTGAAGGAGTCCATGAGCATGGACTCCCTCACAAATTGTATTCAGCTGAAGGAAGATTCATCTTCCCTCTCCCTCGGATAATAAAAAGGAAATCTTATTTAAAAAATTGCATGTTCTAAGGATATGCTTCTATGAATAGTTTTATAATTTCTCTAGAACTTTAAAACATTTATTTTTGATATTATAACAGTAGCAATGCACCCTACATTATTTATGTTTGAATGATTCTTGTCCTCCATTTTGTGTGAACTCATACATAACCATGTTGCTTGTTTGACTTCCCTAGGACATTGAAATCGAGGAACAATCCCATTTTGCCATGGTGAACTCGAAGACTGCTGCTCCAACTGTGGTGGTATACACACTGTAGCCGGCTCTTTGGGAAATAACTACCTTTTGCTGTACTATTTAATAGCGAGCACTGAGAAAAAACTGATGAATAAGTGAGAAAAGCTATCGAGAATAAGTGGTTTTGTTTTAAAGAGACTTTTGAGATAAGAGAGAGAGACAGAGAGATTGCAAAGCAGAATTTCCTTAAAGATATTTTCACCTGACAGTTGTGAAGGTGAGCTTGTTGTGCAATGCTGAGATTTCATAACAGCTTGCGAGAATCTTGATTCATTCTTCCCCCGCTCTGCCTTGGTAATGCAACTGTTTATTCTTCTTTTGGCATTGCAGTATTAGTTTAAATTGTCTTTGTTAAAGTTTAGTTCTTGGTCTAGTGCTGCCGTAACACTAGTAAGGCTGCATTTCTTGCGCCAGCCTGAATATCCTGAGAATGTCGGAGTTTGTCCATTGGAGTTGCCACAAACTTTATTATGGTGCACCACAGTACGATAGATAGTGAATTTTATGGGTGCTGTTTGTGTGGAGTTTGTACGCTCTCCCTGTGGCTGCGTGGGTTTTCTCCACGTGCTCCAGTTTCCTTCCACATTCCAAAGACGTATTGGTTTGTAGGTTAATTGGCTTCGGTAAGTTGTAAAATTGTCCCTTGTTAGTGTGGACTCAGTAGGCCGATGGGTTGTTCCCCGCTGTATCTCTAAACTCTAAAGAATACAAACGTGAACAAGTATAAGTGTTGTTAAATCAGAATTAAAAATTGCTGGAAATACTCAGCAAGCGAGTCACTTGTTCCACCAGATACGGAGAGAAAAACAGAGTTCATGTTTATGGATGACGTCCTTTTGTCAGATCTTTGAAAGCTTAAATGACATATCAGATGAAAATGAAGAGAAAGGAATTGAGGTATAAAGAAAAGGGGAGGAGCGGTGGTGCAGCGAAAGGGAGGAGAAATTAAACAACAATGATCGTATCAGGCTAAAGAGAGTTGCAATGTGACAGGTAAATAATTAAAATACACGTCTGGAGCAGGCCTGAATAGGAGAGCCAGGAATTTGAAAAGGGAAATTCTGTAAATCAGAAATAAAAATATTGCAGCATGGTGGTGCAGCGGTATTGCTGCCTTTCAGCGGCAGAGATCCGGGTTCAATCCTGACAATTTGTGCTGTCTGCATAGAGATTGTATGCTTTCCCCGTGACTGCGTGGGTTTTCTCCGGCTGCTCTGGTTTTCTCCCACACTCCAAAAACAAACAGGTTTGTAGGTAAATCGGTTTCGGTAAAAATTGTAAATTGTCCCTAGACAATTGTCTAGCCGGCGTGGACTCGGTGGGCCGAATGGCCTGTTTCAGAGCTGTATCTCTAAAACTAAAAACGAATGCTGTAAATATAATCTGAGCACAGAGGATCTTTTTAACACATGAGAAGTTAAGATGTGTATTGCATTGCTTTAAAGGTGGAACCAGGCATAATCATGGCTTTTATAGGTGAATTGAAATTAACTTACTGGGCACAGGGAAAAGGAGTAACTAGATTAAATTTATAATAAGCAGGCTTTGATATAATGGATCAAATGCCCACATTTTACGATTCTGTGATTAAAATGCAGCAGTTCAACAAAAATAAAGAAATTTTGTTGCAAAAGCTGAAAATATTCAATTTGTTCCACGTGTCCCTCACCCAAATTCCCCTCCTGCTGAAAACACATCTCCCTTTCGCAGTCTGTCAAAGGGTGGCAGACCCATAACGTTGACTGCTTCTTTTTCCACGGATGCTGTCTAACTTGCTGAGTTTTACCTGTATGTTCTGTTTTTGTTCCAGCAAGTCAGGCGGTCTCATTGCTAATTTTCTCCATTCCCATTAAACATCATCAACCTGAAACATTGACTTGGTTTCCCCTTCCCCAACTGCTGCCTGGCCTGCTGAGTATTTCCAGCATTTTCTGATTTTCTCTCTGATTTCCAGCATCTGCTAATTTCTGCTTTTCATTTTATGATGGTTTGAGTTAAACCAATGAATGAAACTGAATATTTAGGAACCAGAATTAATATTTGATGTACTTTTTCTTTTACAGCAGCTCATTTTGTCCCAAGTGGAGAAGGTTTTGGAAGAAGTAGATTGGCTTATTACAAAACTGAAGGCCCAGCTGAGTTCTGACAGAGTTCTGACAGGTAGGAGACTATGAACAGCAAGTGGCTTCATGATGCCACAGTGTAACACAGGAGTAGTATACAAGCTCAGCTAAGTGCATAACTGAACAGTGAAATAATATCAAGCTTTAATCATGTTGGTTATCTTTTGGGGCGGCACAGTGGCGCAGCAGTAGAGCTACTGCCTTACAGCGCCAGAGTCTAGAGTTGATCCTGACTACAGATGCTGTCTGTGTGGACTTTGTATGTTCTTCCTGTGACCAAATGGGTTTGCTCTGGTTTCCTCCCACATTCCAAAGGCGAACAGGTCTGTATGTTAATTGGCTTCGGTAAATTACCCCTAATGTGTAGGATGCGAAAGTGGGATATCAGAGAACTGGTGAAAGGGTGATCGATGGTCGGCGTGCACTCGATGGGCCAAAGGGCCTGTTTCCACACTTTATCTCCTCAGTAAACATCCTCAAGCTCCCTCTACAATAATAAGGGAAGCAATTACATTAATCTCATTGCAATAACTTTTTGTTTGATTAGATAAAAAGGATGATGAAAGGGTATTTTAAAGCAGATTGATAGGTTCTTGTTTAGTAAGGGCAAAAAATGTTACGGGGAGAAGGCAGGAGAATGGGGTTGAGAGGGAAAAGTAAATTGGTATCGAGTGATGGAGCAAACTTGACATGCTGAATGGCCTAATTCTTACGGTCTGATGTTTATTTAGGCTGCTAGGTATGATCTGAAAATAAAGTATACATATCTTAGACAAAAAAATGAAACTTATTTCCATTCCCCTCCCTGATTAAAATTCAGAAAGCATTGAGTTATGTTGGGTCTGGGTTTCATTGTTTTCGCACATCCTTACATCGCCTATGTATCTGAAGGAAGGAACTGCAGATGCTGGTTGTACTGAAGATAGACACAACATGCTGGAGTAACTCAGAGGGACAGGCAGCATCTCTGGAGAGAATTCCTTCTCCCCAGAGAGGCTGCCAGTCCCGCTGAGTTACTCTAGAATTTGGTATGTATTCATTTTGTCTCCACAAGGCATCCTGGGCCTCATCCAGTTCCTTTAACTCCTTTCCCTCCAGCTGATAATAACCCAGCTTGCTCTCCTGGCCCCAGCGTGCAGCTGCTAATGGTTTGGTACCCTCTGGTGCTTTTCCTATCCCTTTCGTCAATTCCCCTCTTTTCATCTGTCCTCGATCCAATTTCTCTTTTCTCTTTACTCTTTGAATGTGCTTGCAGCTGCCTAAATGCTCATAACTTTTCTAGAACAACTTGTTCTTCTCCCACTAATCAAGTTTCCCCACCTGCTGGAAAAGGCCTTAGCAAAGTTACACGTGTAATTGTGATCACGGCAAACTCCGTTTTTCTCTCTCTCTCTCTCTCTCCCTGGAACTTTGACATCGTTGACACCAAAGATTATAGAGGAACGTTCCTCTAGAATCTTTGGTTGAGACTATTTTTCGCCATTGCCTAGCTGGATGGGGCTGTACTCTGTTTCATTCTTAGCTAGAGAATCAGTGCCTTCCATCTCCCCATCTCTTTCACCTACTTTCACCCTACAATCCTGAGAGACTCCTCCAAATCTATTGTCCCTTATGCATCCCCTTGATTGAAATTTGCACTTTAGTCAACCTTGCTGCTGAGGTTCCAGTGCCTGGAATTTCTTTATTATTTCACCTTTCCTTCCTCTTTTCCTACACTCCAGGACAAAACAAAAATCCCAGCTCTCATCTTTCCTCATAACTCAAACCTTCCTGTCCCAGTAACATCCATGTGAATCGTTTTTCTTGCACCTTCACTCTGCATAACTGTGACCAATTCTGTAACTTTTCATTCCTCTAGTTTTCCTCGCCCCCCCCCCCCCCCCCCCCCCCCCCCGACTCTCACTCTGAAGAAGGGCCTCGACCCGAAATGTCACCTATACTTTTTCTCCAGAGATGCTGCCTGGCCCGCTGAGTTACTCTGGCATTTTGTGTCTATCGTCGCTGTAAACCTGCTTTAAAAATACCCGCTTTAAAAATACCCAATGGCTTGGCCTTCACAGCCTTCAGTGGCAACGAATTCCACAGATTCACCACCAACTGACAAAAGAAATTCCCCCTCATCTCCTTTCTAAAGGTGTGTCCTTTTATTCTGAGGCTGTGCCCTCTGGTCCTAGACTCTCCCACTAGTGGAACCATCCTTCAGTAAATGTGGAGAGAAGGGTTTTGACCCGAAACGTTGCCTGTTTCCTTCGCTCCATAGATGCTGCCTCGCCCGCTGAGTTTCTCCAGCACTTTTGTCTACCTTTGATTTTCCAACATCTGCAGTTCCTTCTTAAACTCTCCACATTTACTCTATCCAGGCCTTTCACTCTTCCAGTGCCAGCACGAGAATGAATCGTCATATTCTGAAATATATTGTTCTCCGCTGGGTATTATGTGCTTTTAGATCGTGAGAAAGTGTTGTGGGAGCTACGCTGTACGGAATCAGTGGTTTGGTAATACCTTACCACAAGCTGGAGGTGACTAACCTGGCAAGACTGTCAATGCCACCAGGAAAGGAGGTAAAGGCAATTGTTCTTAGTAAATTAGCTCACCAGTATTTTTTCCCCTCTATTTATAGATGAGAGCTCTCAAGGATCAACTACAAGAGAACCTGTTGAGAAAGCCATCATCCTTCAGCTGGGCACTCTGCTGACTACGTTCCATGAACTGATACAGACATCCATTCCGTTGGGAGGCTGTGTGGACATTCTCTTGAAGGAGATGGGCAAAATGTATAACATTCTCACCTCATTAGTAAAATACGTAAGTACGCAGAACTGTTTAGTTTGTTGCCACGTGTACCGAGGTACAGTGAAAAGCTTTTTTTGTTGCGTGCTGTCCGGTCAGCGGAAAGACTGTATGTGATTACAATCGAGCCATTCACGGGTAATGAAATAACGTTTAGTTCAATGTAAAATCCGACTAAAGATGAGTCCAAGGGTCTCCAACGATGTCAGGTCAGGATTGCCCTCTAGTTGGTGATAGGATGGGTCAGTTGCCTGATAACAGCTGGGGAGAAACTGTCTCTGAATTTGGAGGTGTGATGGCCTTGATTATTTCTGATGCACTGGACCATAATTACAATGTACATTTTAAGGATGAATTTTCTCTTCTTGTGCTCAGAATTATATGGGACGGTGGAGAAAACAGAAGTAAATTGAAAGGTGAATCACCGTATAATAACCGCCAGGATGTTGCCATGAATGAAGGGCTTTACTT
Source organism: Amblyraja radiata (assembly GCF_010909765.2). Taxonomy (NCBI): domain Eukaryota; kingdom Metazoa; phylum Chordata; class Chondrichthyes; order Rajiformes; family Rajidae; genus Amblyraja; species Amblyraja radiata. Next base: position 4,825,799 of record NC_045989.1, read on the forward strand.
ACAAGATGTTGAAGGGCCTGGGATTATTATTACTGGAACATAGGAGGCTCAGGAATGACCTTATCAAGGTTTAGAAAATAATGGGCTAGATCGAGCCAGAAGCTTATGGGAGTAAATTTAAAGGAGATCTGAAGGGCACGCTTTTCACACATCTGGATATGTGGAACGAACTGCCAGAAGAAATGGTAAAGGCAAATACAATTAGGGTGGTTAAAAGGCATTTACATAGGAAAGGAGAAGAGGGATCTGGGCTTAGATCGGAGTTAGCATAAATCGGCATCACAGTTGGCATGGGTGAGTTGGGCTGAAAGGCCTATTTCTATGTTGAATAGCTGTGACTTAATTAACTCTCTGACTTGATTAAGGTGAGGGGGGAAAGACTTAATAGGATACTGAGAGGCAACTTTTTCCACAGAGGGTGATGGTTGTATGGAACGAGCTGCCAGAGGAGGTAGTTGAACCAGGTACTATAAACAACATTTAAAAAGCATTTGGACAGGTACATGTATAAGAGAGGTTTAGAGCGGGTGGGACTAGTGTTGATGGGGCATCTTCATCGGCATAGGCAAGTTCTGTCGAAGACCCTGTGTTTCCATGTTGTACGATTCTAACATCATTCAATCACAGGGTGAGCATGTGATTGGGTAGAACTTATATTGAAAAGTTATGCCCCTGTCCCACTTAGGAAACCTGAACGGAAACCTCTGGTGACCTTGCGCCCCACCCAAGGTTTCCCTGAGTCGCCAGAGGTTTTGGTCACTCGCCTGGAAAGCTTCCACCGAAGCGTGAGCTGCATCTACTGACCAAAGATCCTACAGGATCTTTGCTACCGACCGCACACACACACACACACACGCACACACACACGCACACACTCACACACACACTCACACACACACTCACAAACACATCGCGAAGGTGGGGGTCAGGGACAGCGGAGGAGCGCTGTCTGCGCGATGAAGAGGAAGTTAAACGGTTGCCACAGAGCACGTTAAGTCCTTTGGAGAGCGTGGGAGGGAGGGAGAGAAGAGGAAAGAATGACAGAGAAGGGGGGGGAGAAGGAGTGGAGACAGTTTTAAGAAGTTTAATACGGTTAGCGGGCAATTTACCTTCCGGCGGATCTTCTAGGTCCTGAAAACCAAAGATCCTATAGAATCTTTGCTGAAAACTCCAATGAGCCAATCAAAATGGCTGGTCAGCGAAGGAGATTGCCTTTGACTGCCTGTAAGTAAATAGCGACCCCACTCCACTGGCTTCGACCAAACGGCAACCTATTTTTAGTCGAAGCCGGTTTTGAATTTGTTGAAATAATCGCAGGAACATAGAAGAAGCCTCGACTGCACGGAAACCACTTTCAACCATTAGGGAGAGTGACCAAAACCTCCGGGAACCTCACGGAAACCTTGGGTAGGGCGCAAGGTCACCAGAGGTTTCCGTTCAGGTTTCCTAAGTGGGACAGGGGCTTAAGATCCATTTATTATCCAGTTGGCAAACGCACAAAGCGTGTTCATACGTGAAATGAGTTGTGTGCCTTTACAGTCTTTGGTTGACATTATTTTTCTGACTGGACAATTGCAATGAGTTTAATCAACCCACCATCATCTCTTTCCAGCACCAAACACAGTCGAAAAATCCCTCTCACATTGGGAATCAATCCAGCTTTGTTTCATTGTTTCTTTGGTGTTTTATGAAGGAAAAGAAGAATCCATTTTCCTTCCCCTTATGCACCAGTTGACCAAATTAAGTATGGTTTAGAAAAAGGCTGATGTTGGAAACATTATTTTACTTTGCTGGCATTACAGAAAGGTTTTTTTTCTAAATGCCTGCATTGTAATATTCTTGGCTCAAACAGGATTGAGGGGAGGGGAGTGAAATTAACCTTGTTACTGAGTAAATTATACATTTTTTGTACCCCCACCAGTACATCCATGGTTACACAACAAATGCTGCACATCTTCCTGCAAGATTTGAGAAATTAGTAAGTAATTAGCTGCTGATTTATTCTGTGTAACTTTTTCTGAGGGGAGGGGATAATTAATATTCTGCATTAAGTCCCTCCCATCAGATTGCTGGTAGACCATTAAGCCTCTCTACATTCCACCTATGTTGTTAGATCATCACCAATTTCCAGTCCAGTTTTATTTATGAATCTTTGTATCCCTCATTAAACTTTCAGTTCATTTCACCTCTCTGGAGTGTAAGAGTTCAAACTCTCCACCACCACCTCTGCAACAGAAGTGCTACCTGATTTCACATTATCATCTCCACAGATACTGCCCGCTGAGTTACTCCAGCATTTTGTGTCTATCTTCACTTCTTAACGGTCTGGCTCCAATTTTAAGATTTTGTTATGGTCTCACTAAATAAGTAGTTCTTCTGTATCTAAAATATCCAGTCCCTTTATCATCTTAAACACCCCGGTTTGACTTATCTCATAATTAAAATTAAGAAATATCAAGAAGTTGATATGCAACCTGAGAAAGACGCAGAGAGCTAGAGTAACTCAGTGGCTCAGGCAACATCTCTGGAGAACATAGATAGGTGATGTTTTGGGGGAGAAGGTTGCTGCTGCCGCCAGCACCACCAACAGCACCAGTAGCTCCAGCGGGCGCCCGGCCTGGCCATAGCCAGCAGGAGCCCATCCACAGACTCTCTCTCCGACCAGGACGACTCCAGCAGCAGCAGCTCCAAGTCACCCGTCTTCGAGCACGGCCGGCGGCTGCCCATCTTTTAGCAGGATCTGGGTGTCGGATTGAGGGGAGGGGGGTGGAGGTGGAGGGCTGCCGGCCAACCCGGCGCGACAGGCAGAGCCAAGCTGAAGCCAGCGGCTGCGAGTCCAGGGCCGCCCCGCCAGCCCAAGGCCACCCCGGACAGGGATGGGACACCGGGGAGGGGACAGGGATGGCCAACAGCAACTCAACAGCACCCGCAGCGACGGAGAGCTGGGCCCTACCCCGACCACGGACGTAACGCAAGCCTGCACACAATGCAGCACCACCGTTGCCGAGACTGTTTTTCGCTTGTGACCTACGACCTGGGCATGCGCAGTCGGAATACCGAACTTGCTTATTAACTTGATGTTTTTTAAAGTATAAAGTTTGTTATTTGATGGCAAATGTGAAGCATGGTGTAATTTGCAATTTTGTTATCTGGATTTATCTCCCTTTGGCAAATGACAAAGTCAAAATTCATTTAATAACTGTTTTCCTTTATGTTTAATGCAATATATATCGAATTTAGTCCTATGTTTTAGTTTGTGAGAGGATCAGTTGCTGAAAATATCAATGTTGCATTTTCTTTTACAAACTGCTACCACCTGAGGGCAGCAAATCAATGCACTGCTAATTTGTGTGCAGCAAATGAATACTGCTAGTTGGTGGAGATGTTTGAAACAAGCTGCTTGATGTTCACAGGGCGGCACAGTTCGTAGCTGGTAGAGCCTCTGCATCACAGCGCCAGAGACTCGCGTTTGATCCTGTCCTTGGGTGCTGTCTGTGTGGAGTTTGCACGTTCTCCCTGTGACTGCATAGGTTTCCTCTGGGTGGTTCTGTTTCCTCTCACATCCTAAAGACGTGCAGGTTTTTAGGATAAATAGTCTGAATTGCCACGTGTGTGGAAGGAGTGGATGCGAAATTGAGATAACATAGAACTGGTGTGAACGGGTGATCAGTCCAAACCTTTTTCGCAGGGTGGCAATGTCAAAGACTAGACAGCATAGCTTTAAGGTGAGAGGAACAAGGTATAAAGCAGATGTGAGGGGCAAGTTTTTTTTTCACTTAGAGTCATGGAATCCTGGAATGCATTGACATGGGTGGTGGTGGAGGCAAATATGATAGAGGCATTTAAGAGGCTTTTGGGTGGGTACATGGATATGCAGGGAATAGAGAGATTTGGAACAAGTGCAGGCAGAGATTAGTTTAACTCCATAATGTTGGGCACTGACATTGTAGGCCGCAGGGCCTGTTCAGTGCTGTATTCAATGTGGTCCACCTTCACTGCTTTTATCTTGTGATAATCGGTTGATTTTTGTCCTCCGTGTTTGCCGTTTTTCAAAGCTGGTTCTTGTAGGAAATTACAGCTACAATGTGCCCTTTTGGGTATACAACATAATGCTATCTAAAACTTGTATTTACCAAATGCAGAAAATCTTCCTTAGGCCTTAAATATTCATATTCAAAAACAAAGCTGAACTAAAGCATGAGAAACAATGTGCTTCCAGACTCCACCAGTTTCACATTATTACAAGAAAAAAAGCCTGTGAAAATTCCCCCCTTTTCCCTCAGGCAGCTTCTACAGAAGTCTCAGGAGCAGAATTAGATCATTCGGCCTATCAAATCTACACCATTCAATCTATCATAGAAACATGGAAAATAGGTGCAGGAGTAGGCCATTCGGCCCTTCGAGCCTGCACCGCCATTCAATATGATCATGGCTGATCATCCAACTCAGTTTCATTTCATCCGACTCACTATCTTTTCCTCTCAACCCCATTCACCTGCCTTCCCGCCCATAACCCCTGACACCCGTACTAATCAAGAATTTGTCAATCTGCACCTTAAAAATATCCATTGACTTGACCTCCACAGCCATCCGTGGCAATGGATTCCACAGATTCACCACCCTCTGACTAAAGAAATTGTTCATCTCCTTTCTAAAGGTACGTCCTTTTATTCTGAAGCTTTGAACTCTGGTCCAAGACTCTCCCACTAGTGGAAACATCCTCTCCACATCCAGCCCTTTCAGTAGAGATTATAGAATTATAAAATGGATGTACAGTACATGGGTCGGACAGGTTTGAAGGGATGTGGGCCAAACGCAGGAAGGTAGATCGAGTAAAGCTGGGACATGTTGGCCGGTGTGGGCACATTGGGCCGAAGGGCCTGTTTCCACTCTGTATCACTCCATGAATCTAAGATTGAGGACTGAATGGTATCTTGGACAAACATGCAGCCCATCTCCTATTCTCTGATTTCATGGAAAGTAAGAATGTGCTAATGCATTTTTGATCTGTTGTGTTTAGGTTAAACTTTCGGGATCTCATCTGACCCCACAGTGCTATGCTTTTATAACCTATGTTCAGGTATGTAACTATTCATTTTTAGCATTTATTGGTGGTTATTATTTTCAAACAATTTTGATAGCTTTGTGATTTAATATTTGTGGTTGCAGAGGGTCAATTTTGTGTGTTACATGTAATGATGTCTGCATCACTGCCGCTCAGTTGCTGAGCTTTGGGTAATCTTGGTCCTGAATGGGAATAATGACAAGTGGAAAGGCTTCCCATTAAAGTCAAAGCCAAAGTCAATTTTATTCATCACATGCACATTACATGCAGTGAAATGAATTTGCCAGCAGCGATACAATTAAAAGAACACACGATACACAATCAAATTTAACACAAACATCCACCACAGCATTCTTTACTGTGGTGGAAGGCAACAAGGTTCAGCCAGCTCCCTTGTTCACCCGTGGTCGGACCCCCCGTAGTAGCCGCTACAGATGGCCCTCGATGTACAGGCCCTCTCATTGGGATGATCTAACCTCCGACATCGGGGCGGTGAAACACGCTTGGAGGTTCCAAATCGGCACTTTTCTACCGGAGTCCGCGGTTTCAGGATGTTATAGGCCGGCAGGACAGAGCTCTTCTCCGGCGATCTCTAGCGAGGGTCAGTCCACGCCACGCCCGCGGCTCGAAGCTCCGTAGACCGCGTCTTCAGGATGTTATCGGCCGTGGGCCGGCGATCAGAGCTCTTCTCTGTCGATCCATAGCAAGGGATCCCAGGCTCCCGATGGTAAGTCCACGCCACACCCGCGGCTAGAAGCTCAGCAGACCACAGCCCCATGATGTCAACGACACCAGGACAGCATTCGGAGCACTCCTCTCTGGCGACCCCCGGCAAGGGTTCGCCCGCTCCACGATGGAAAGTCCATGCTGCACCTGCTGCCAATGCTCCGGGCCCGACTCCGGGAAAGGCCGCTCCAATCCATGATGTTAGGCCGCGAGGGAGGCGACATGGAAAAATTCGCCTCTCCGTGGAGGAGGCGGCCAAAAGCGGTTTCCCCCTTTCCCCTCTCCCCCACGCCCCACATAAGACATACCGAGAGACACCCAAACTGACACTAGACACACCAAAAATAACAAAAGTAGAAATGACGAACACGCTGCTGCCCCCACCGACCTGTTAGTTCTGAACATTAGCTTCAGTCCCATTAGAAGTTGTTGGTGTAATATTGCAGGAAGAACGATTGAGAAGAGGAGACATGAACTTGGTTGTCGAGATGGCAACACTGATAGTGATTTAAACTAAGCTTATTTCTCATCTTACATGTACATCTATTCCAGTTTTGACCACTGAATAAGACTTATAAGCATGAACATGGACTGATGTTTCCCTTGGCCCAAGTCTGAAGAAGGGTCTCGACCTGAAACATCACCCATTCCTTCTCTCCAGATTGGCTGCCTGACCCGCTGAGCTACTTCAGCATTTTGTGTCTATCTTCTCACAGCAATCTTTGTTATTCTTCCAAAAAACGGGTTGAACTGCGATCCGCAGTTATTCTTAAGCGGCGCAACAAGCATAAGATCATAAAACATAGGAGCAGAATTAGGCCAGTCGACCCATGGATTCTGCTCCGCCATTCGATTATGGCTGATCTATTTTTTCCCTTCAATCCCAATTCTGCCTTCTTCCTGTAACTTTTTTTTTTTTTTTTTTTTTAAATTTTATTTTATTAGAAGTAAGTACAGTCATATGGCACCAAAGTGCCTAATATATATTTTCATAATACATTTTATGTACAACTTCTTTTTTTTTTTTTTTTGTTACACTGAAAAAAGATTAGAATAAGAAAAAGAAGTTAGATAGTAAAGGATAGAAAGATGTGAAATATATAGTGTGTGAAAAAAGAAAACGAGTAAATGAAGAAAGTTGAGAGAGAGAGTAGAGAGAAGAAAAGAAAAAAAAGAGGAGATCATTATTTATAGTCTTGACCAACCCTCGTCCAGTCCTGAAACAGTTATTTTTTACAATTGTGTTGCACCATATGATTCCAAAAAAACGACGAATGGAGACCAACTCGTTATGAATTGGTCTGATTTATCCATTAGGAGGAATCGCATTTCCTCAAGATGAGCGGTGTCCAACATACTTGCAATCCACATTTTAAGCGTTGGTATTGATGTACCCTTCCAAAATTTAAGAATTAATTTTTTTGCTATTATTAAACCATAGTTAAGGAATAGATTTTGAGATGTGTTCAATTTATTCCCATCTTCCATTACGCCAAATATAATCATTTCAGTATTAGGTTCCATTCTTGTCTTGAATAATTTTGTAAATATTTCAAAAATATCATTCCAAAATCTATAAAGTTTTATGCAGGAGACTAAGGAGTGTGTTATAGTTGCCTTTTGGGCTAGACATTTATCACAAGTGGCGGATATATTTGGATAAAATTTGTTCAATCTTGTTTTTGAGTAATATAATCTATGTACAATTTTAAATTGAATTAAATTATGTCTTACATTAATTGAACATTTGTGAATATATATCAGGTATTTTTCCCATTTAACCTTCGTAATTTTTATCATTAGTTCCCGTTCCCACTCTTCTCTAAGTACCTCTGTCGATGGTAGGTCTATATTTAGAATACTATTATATAAATATGATATTAATTTTTGTGAGTCAGCTTCAATATTCATTGCCTCTTCCAATAAGTCAGGAGTTACTTTTTGATATCCTTGTATATATTTTTTCACGAAATCGCAAATCTGAAGATATTTAAAATATTGGTTGTTTTTCAATTTAAATTTTAATTGTAATTGTTGGAATGATAGTAAGTTTCCCATTTCATACATATCCCCGATCCTTCTAATTCCGAGACTTTCCCATTGGTTATATGTCTTATCAATAAGAGATGGTTTAAATAAAGGGTTATTCGCTATTAGCATTAACAGTGATAGATTTCTTAATTTTAAAGATAATTTTATTTGTTTCCAAATTCTTATTGTGCCATATATAATTGGGTTCTTCTTATATATTGTGTTATTCAGTTTTTTTGGGGAGAAGAGGATCGTTCCTATATTACTAGGATGGCAATCCTCCTTCTCCATTTTTATCCATTCTGTCTGTTGGGTAGAACTATCCAACCAATAAATCATATTCTTAATATGCACTGCCCAGTAATAATACATAAAATTCGGAAGTGAAAGTCCCCCGACCTCTTTTGGTTTACATAAGTGTTTTTTTGTGATTCTATGTGATCTATAGTCCCAAATATAATTAGTAATATTAGAGTCTAATTTTTTTTTAAAGTATTTTGGTATATATACCGGTATAGATTGAAATAGGTATAGTAATTGTGGTAGGAAGATCATTTTTATTGCATTTATTCTACCTAATAATGATAAGGGAAGTGTTTTCCAAAATTTAATCAACGTATTAAGTTTATTTAATAAAGGCATGAAATTAGCATTGAATAATGCTTTATATTTTCTAGTAATCTGAATACCCAAATATTTAAATTTTTCTGTTGCGATTTTAAAGGGGAACTTCAGTAAGTGTGTAGGTTCTTGAGGTTTTAATGTCATGATTTCACTTTTATTCCAGTTTATTCTATATCCAGAAAAAGACCCAAATTCCTCTATTAAGTTTAATAAATTTGGTATGCTCGTTTGTGACTTTGTAATATATAAAAGTATATCGTCTGCATATAATGAGATTTTATTCTTTGAGTCTCTGGTATTATAGCCCTGAATATTCGGATGAATTCTTATACTTTCAGCCAGGGGTTCTATCATAAGGGTAAATAGCAGGGGTGATAGTGCACATCCCTGCCTATTACCCCTTGATAGTTGAAATTTTTGAGATAACATGTTATTAGTTAAAATTCTTGCCATCGGTTTATCATATAATAATTTTACCCATCTTATAAAATTCTCTCCCATATTAAATTTTTGTAGTACTTTATATAAGTATTGCCACTCTACCTGATCAAATGCTTTCTCTGCATCCAAAGAAATAATTGATATATCTTCTTCCTCTACTTTATGCGAGTACATTATATTAAACAGACGTCTCAGATTATTAAATGAGTATCTTTTAGGTATAAACCCCGTTTGATCAGGGTTTATCAATTTACTAATATATTTGCTTAATCTTCTTGCTAAAATCTTTGCTAAAATTTTCTGATCTGTATTTAAAAGTGATATAGCTCTGTACGAGCCCGGATCTTCTAAATCTTTATCTTTTTTTGGAATAAGCGTAATAGTTGATTCTGTTAGTGTTTCAGGTAGTTTGTTTTCTTTAAAAGCATGGGAGTATAAATTAAATAAATAAGGGGTTGTTATCTCCTGAAATTGTTGTTTCACCTATTTCTTTGATTGTAATTTGAGCTCCTAATTCCTCTTGTTCCAAAAGGTCCAGTATTGGAAGATTACAATTATCTAGAAATTTTTTTATTTTACTATCTTCTCTTTTAATTTTAGATGTATATAAGTTTTGGTAAAATTGGGCAAATCTATTATTAATATCTTTAGGTAGTATTAGTAATTCACCTTTCTCTGATTTAATTTTGGTTATAGTATTTTCCTTTTCTTGTTTTTTCAATTGGCGAGCTAAAAGCTTATGTGGTTTGTCACCAAACTCAAAATGTTCCTGTTTTGTCATTTGGAATAGTCTTATTACCCTTGCCGATAAAATTCGATTAAGTTTAAATTTCAGTAATATTATCTTATTGTGTTTATCTGTCGTGGAATCTTTGGCATTATCCATCTCTAACTGTCTGATTTCTTGTTCTAACAACAATTGTTCTGTCTTATTCTTTTTATTTTGAAAACTTTGATATGAAATTATAATTCCTCTCATAAATGCCTTAAAAGTTTCCCATAATAAAGAAGGCAAAGTACCTGGTATATCATTTGTATCGAAAAAAAGTTCCATTTGTTGTTTTAAATATTGATAGCCTTGCACGTCATTTAAAATATGTGTATTAAACCTCCAAAAAAAATTTTTGCCCGGCATTCCCTCAAATTTTACTGAAAATGTCAACGGAGAGTGATCTGAGATACTACTAATGTGGTATGTTGGGTTGTTTGTATATGGCATTAATTTCATATCCACTAAAAAATAATCAATTCTTGAATAAGTTTTATGCACCGAAGAGTAAAACGAGTATTCCCTTCCAACTGGATTAGCAGATCTCCATACATCTATTATATTCGTATTTTTTATATATGTATTTAGAAGTTCGCTAGTTTTAGATTTTAAATTACTCTTCTTTTGTTTTGCTGATTTATCTAGATATGAATCTAAAACACAGTTAAAGTCCCCCCCTATTATCACATTTTGGTAATTAAACTCTGATATTATGTCAATAATTTTATCAAAAAAGTGGGGGTTATCAAAATTCGGAGCATAAATATTTATCAAAGTTAGTGGGGTTGCATAAATTTCACCCGAAACTATAATATATCTTCCCTCTTTATCTGATATGGTATTCTTTAATTTAAAAGGAATACCTTTCCTAATAAGAATAGCTGTACCCCTAGATTAGAAGTAAATGAGGAGTAGTATGTTTGGCCTATCCAATTCGCCTTTAATCTTATTTGTGTTTGTTGTTTCATGTGTGTCTCCTGCAAAAACATTATGTCGCTTTTCAACGATTTTAGTTGGGCAAAAATTTTACCCCTCTTAATTGGTTCGTTGGCACCCCGTATATTCCAACTACAAAATGTAATTCCTCCATTCTTTATTTGTCTATCGTCTTGCATTGTAAATCAGGGTAATATTCCTGAATCATATGGTGCAAACAAATACCTCAGAATTTTAGGACTTGGGTGGTCATCCCGGTTTATTAGATTTATATTGCATCTCCTTCTTGTAAAGTGCCTTAGAAAAAGAAAAAAAGAATGTGATACACAATTACTTTCAAAAAAATTAAACAGATAAAAATCTTGATTGTGCTTTAAAAAAAAAGGTGCTATTAAGGTATCTAAGGGAAGATACCTTAAGGACGAATAGCCATCAACGATGGCAAAAAATGTATAGACCTCCGTGATGTTGTTATACATTGAGCTCCTCCCCCTTGGTGAATCCTCATAAAAAGTTACATATCGTTTCATATTGTGTTTTTTCTTATATGAGTTTATCAAATCAGTGCTAGTGACAGCCGAGAGAAAAAAGAGACATAAGGAATAAAAAAACAAAACAAATATAGAACAAACATATACACGATTATATGTCCCTCTAATTTATCCAATCTTAATCTAATCTAAACTTTCCCATATATATCCACCCTGTATTCTTACATAATATCCCATTCTATAACTACCATACATCATACAAGCTGGTACCAAAGGGTTAACTACCGTACAAGCAGGTGCCAAGGGGTTAAACTTTGTGCTTTGCATCCAAGGTTGAATATAACCAAGCTCTCTGAATAACACATTCCAACGAGATAAGCTTTATAATTGTCTGGGTAGCTCGGCCATTTTAATCAGTTCAAAACTTTGTAAAAAGTTCAAATTTCTTCCTTGTCGGCAGCTTGTCCCGATGTTTTCTTAACGATATCCTCTGCATACTTTAAAGCTTTTCCGGGAGCTGCAAATGAGCGTTCAACGCCGTTATAAGTTATCTTCATTTTTCCGGGAAAGAAAATTCCATATCTTACTCCCGGGACTTCCCTCAGAGTGTGTCTTGCCGGTGTAAACAATCTCATTTTCTGGACTACCTCTGATTTTAATCTCTTATCAAATTCCTTATACTGCTTTTTGAGTTCTTTTAACTCACTGCAAGTATTATCAATTTTTTGAGAAATACTCTCCATGTTAGTCTCCATACTCTGTTTGTTACTTTCCATGTGAGACTGCATACTTTGCATCTTCTCCAGTGTCATGTTAATTGTAGCAGTCATATCTAAAAGCATTTGCTTCACCTCTTTCTCCTTCTTGTCTCCTTTTGTTGCCATTTCAAGCAGAGACCCTTGGCTGTAAGAATCTTCTTCTTCTGTCGTTTGCAGAGTATCCAAAACTTCCTCGAGCTGAAGGCTGATAGTATTTTTCTCTGGCGCCCTTGAACGATTATCTCTGCTCATTTAAACTCATTTAAACACCCGATTTCACCATTAATCTCCCCGATTTTCACGTCACCTTCTGATGATAACACCCTTACACAACACCAGGCGACTTCGGTGAGTTTTTAAAAAAAATCGGTGCTGACTTAAAACGACTTTTACAATTTTTTTACGGGGGAGAAGCTCAGTGCCGCGCCTTAATTCTCCATGACGCCGCCGGAAGTCTTCCTGTAACTTTTTACACCCTTACTAATCAAGAATCTATCCATCTCCGCTTTAAAAATACACGACTTGACTCCACAGCCATCTGTGGCAATGAATTCCACCCTCTGGCTAAAGAAAATCCTCCTCATTTCCATTCTAAAACCACGTGCTTTTGATTTTGAGGCTGTGCCCTCTGGTCCGAGACTCAGTTTATTTGCCTGAGCTAAGGTGGCTAGTTTGATGTAAACAAAGGCCAGTATCGATAATTTGTTACTAAAATAGTTTGCTAAACATTTTAATTAATTTTTTGTATTTCTTCTATTTGAGATGTCAATCATTGATACTTTGGGAGTTCCATCTTCCCCTGCCAAAGTTACAAATCATAGATTAAACCTAATTTGTGTTGCCTAAGCTCTTGTAAGTGTGTGTATATCTTGTGACTGTTGTGGAGCAGATCAATGTGGAAACAAATGTTTGATCATTCTAACTTGTTTCCTGACTAGAATATCCAGAATGAGACGATGAGCTTTGCAGGAGGCGCAGAGAAGAAAAAGGACAAAAAGGAGATGGCATCTATTACCGCAGCAACGGTACACAATCGGCAAAATCTTTACCCTGGAGTGGAAGCGTTTTATTCCGTGTAAATGAGAATGGGGAACTGTATTTATTGTCTTGGCTCATTCAGCCTTATTCAACCATTGATAAATTGATGTGCATCACTGATTAGTGGGCGGTATAGTGGTGCAGCTGGTAGAGCTACTGCCTCACAGCACCAGAGACCAGGGTTCGATCCTGATCTCAAATGCTGTTGGGTGGATCTTACACTTCCTCCCTACGAATCCCTGCAAAGGTTTCGATACGATACGATAAAACTTTATTCATCCCTGGAGTGAAATTGGTGTGCCGACAGTCACAAAACACAAGTTACACAAAAAGTTGAAATTAAAAGTGAAAAAAAGAAAAAGACAAGCGACGGTTAGCTGGCTGCCGTGTGCACAGCGCCTTCACCGGAACAAACAAACACAGACTAATCCCCTGGGCAGAGGATTCTATAGTGCCCCTCTTTTGCTCTCCCACCGTCCCTCACAGCTGTCCCCCCACTCCGGGTCCTCCATTGTTCATGTCAGTCCTTTGAGTGCTCTGGTTTCCTCCCACATCCCAAAGAATTGCGGGTTTGTAGGTTAATTGGCTTCTGTAAATTGTCCCTAGTGTGCAGGGAATAGATGCGAAAGTGGGATAACACAGAACTAGTACGAGCGGATGATTGATGGTCGGAGTGGACTCGGTGAGCAAAAGTGCCTGTTCCCAGGCTGTATCAGTCAACCAATCATTGATTCTTAAACAATCTTTGACCCTCCACCTATCAGTATATGTGAAGTTGAGGAATTTTAGTCTTTGTTTAAAAAAGAACTGCGGATGCTGGAGAAACTCAGTGGGTGAGGCAGCCATCTATGGAGAGAAGGAATAGGTGACTTTTTGGGTCGAGACCCTTCTTCAGACTGATGTCCGGGGGGGGGGGGGGGGGGGCAGGAAAAAGAAAGGAAGAGGTGGAAACAGTACTGTCTCTGCCTCTTCCTTTCTTTTTCCCGCCCCCCCGACATCAGTCTGAAGAAGGGTCTCGACCTGAAACGTCGCCCATTCCTTCTCTCCATAGATTGCTTCCTCTTCCACTGAGTTTCTCCAGCATTTTTGTCTACCTTTAGTCTGATTTGTAGTTATTTGCTAATTTTTGCTTGTGGCCTTTTGTGACACACAATTTTTTTAAAGTGATTTTTGATTTAACCATTCGGTTACAAGCATTTATTAATTATTACATTATATAAAAGATGGTGTAAACAGAATCTTGAGTTCAAATGTTCTTTGTCATCCATTCATTTGTGGAAACTAATTTAGAACTTGCTGTGGACATTGAGATTTAGACATTGGATAGTTGTGAATACTGAGCGCATGTAATAGCTTGTGCTGCGATCATTATTTTTCTTCTCATTGATATGGTGCGAATGTCCCCTCAGGATAAGCTGCCTATAATCGTGTTATTCTATTTTCAGGCTCGAGTTCTACGTGAAACCAAGCCTGTACCCAACCTAATATTTGCCATTGAGCAGTATGAGAAATTTCTGATCCACCTGACCAAGAAATCAAAGGTAGATAACTGTCCTTCAACTGTTGGCAAAATCCTGTTAATTTATGATCTGCATTAATCGGTAGAGATAAAAGACACTAAATTAAATATATATAATTAACCTCCTTGAGACCATTAGTATCATCTTCAATTGAGCCACAAGGTACGACAGATGCTGTAATTATGAGCAAAACACAAATTGGTGGAGAAACTAAGTGTTGTACTTCCGGTGGCGCTGGTGCCAGCTGCCTCCACCTTCAGCCCGGTATCTTTTTGTTTTTTTGTTTTTTTTTGTTATATTGAAGTGTGTTTTTTATGTTTTTTTAAATGTTTCAATGTGGGGGAAGAGGGTACGGTAAGGGGGATACTGTCCTTCAGTCGCTTCCTGGAGAGGACGCGACTATTATTCGAGTCCTCGCACCCCCCCCCCCAGCGGCCTACCTACTGGATTGGCGCGGCCTTTCCTGTCTGGACCGACCAGAGCTCCAGCAGCGGCGGGACAGCGCTGATACATCGCGGGGCTGGCGATGCCTTACCGGGGATCGGTACCTTACCGGGGCTGGCGATGCCTTACCGGGGCTGGGCCTGCGGCACCGACATCCTGGAGCTGTGGTTCGCGGAGCTCCCAACGCGGGCGGAGCTGACAAACATCATGGGGTCCTGTGACTCTGCCCGGCTCGGCCTCCGGACTCAGGAGCTGCGGACTCTGATCGGGAGGTCCGGGCCGCTGAGGAGGATTTTCACCATCGAGGTTCGGCGTCGGCGTTCCATCAGCCTGGCGAGAGGGCCTGAGCATCGGGCCGCCCGGGGTGGCGACTGCGGGTGCTTGGAAGGCCCCGACCACGGGTGAACATCTGGGAAGATCGGAGGGGAGGCTGGCTGGATTATGGTGCCTTCCTCACCTTGGTGCCATTGTGTTATGTTGTGTCGTGGACTTTCTGTGTTTGTGCTTTTTTTTAAATTCTATTTTATTTTTAATATGTTTTATTATTTATTATTTATTTATTTTTATGATACTGACTAAAGGGAAATTCATTTTGTTGTCTCTAATTGAGACAATGACAATAAATTTCAATACAATACAATACAATACAAAACTCGACATGTCAAGCGTCATCTATGGAAAAGTTTGAGCCTGAAGGAGGGTCCCAACCCAAATCCAAAACATCCCCTGCACCAATCATGTCTGACCAGCTGAGTATCTCCAGCACGTTGTGCTTTGTATCATTTTCAATATTACTTTCATGATATTGAAATAAATTGTGATCAATTCATAATTGTGTATCAGAGTAAACAAACCCAACTTCCTTTGGATTAGTTATGTTTCTGCTTTCATTTTCCTCCCTACAAGTGCAGCAAGATTGAACAAATGTGCCAGATGAATATCATTAAACGACAAAACAAATTAACAACATATAATTAGGTACAAGGTCCTGATTTATCATTTTGTTGCTTTATTCAATTTTATAGATATATTTACATCAAATTTTATTCTTTACCCATCACAATCTACAATATATTTGCCTGTAAGAAATATTGATTTGAAAAAAAAATTCAGTTAGATGTTCTCAAAAATATTGCGATTGTTCGAAGTAGCGCCCAGTCAAAAACAGTGCAACCAATGGCAAGGCTGTGCTATTGATTCCTACTTGTAACTGCCGCTAGCTAGATCACTATTGCAGATCTGAGTGTTGAATTTGCTGCTATATGTTATACTAGTGTGGCAGTGAAGTACAATAAAATGCATGTTGTTTTAATTTAATATTCTACAACCCCTGACTTTTAGACCTTAAAGATGGTGAAGATGAACAAATTCAAAATGACAGCCTATAAATAATAGGTTTGAGTGTGTACCATGGGCCATTCACTTAATTAATTGTTCCAACTGCTCCTTCAGTAGGTTTACTGAAGGAAAGTTTATCCCAAACTTTACAGTTTCAGGAATCTGCTGAAGGTTATTGGTTTATTCAGTAATGGGGCAGAGGCAACACAGTGACGCTGCTGCCTCATCGCGCCAGAGACAAAGGTTTGATTCTGAATTTGGACGCTGTCTGGGTGGAGATTGCACATTCTTTCTGTAACCGCATTGGGTTTCCTCCGATATCCCAAAGACGTTAATTGCCCCCAGAGTGTCGGGTGCGTATGCAAAAGTGGGATTCTAGAACTAGTGTGATCGATGGTCGGCGTGGAGTCAGTGCTGTATTTCTAAACTCTGCTGTATCTGCTGCACGATTGTCGTACACTGTCTCTGAACTAATCGGCCATAGTGAATAATTCTCTACACAGTGTACACTTGCAATAATATCAGTGAGAAAATGGACAACGTACAAAATCAGTGAACTCAGTTTCTTTCCTTTTCTCATAAATCGTATGATGAAGGTGGCATTTTGGCCTATCCTTCCTTCTAGAAAAAATGAATTGATGGACTTGCTTCTTCCTTTCATCCAACCATGATATACAAGTGATCTTTATCAACTTGTGGTCTTCATGGATCCTTTTATTTAGCAGCTGAACAGCTTGTGCTTTTGTGTGGTTCACCTCACATTCTACCGAGGGAGTGTTTTTCCTCCTTGTAGGTGAACTTAATGCAGTACATGAAGCTCAGCACGTCCCGGGATTTCCGCATTAATGCAGCCACGTTGGATGCAGCGCTGCAGGAGCAGGAGGAGGGTGATGTTCAGCAGGATGGGAATGACGATGATGCACAGGTAAACGTTTCGGGTCGGAACCCTCTTTGGACTGAAAGAAGGCCGGGGGGGGGGGTCATTGGAGGTAGGAAAAGGCCAGAACAAAGCTGGAGAGACACACACAAGATCTGAGTAACTCAGCGGGACAGGCAGCATCTCTGGAGAGAAGGAATGGGTCTGAATGACCCAAAACGTCATCCATTCCTTCTCTCCAGAGATGCTGCCTGTCCCGCTGAGTTACTCCAGCTTTTTGTGTTTATCTTCGGTTTAAACCAGCATCTGCAGGGTTGAGGGGGGGGGGGGGGAGGAACGTTTTGAACAGAACAATTTTGGGTAAAAAAAACTGGTAGTCTTCTAGACCGAGCATAGTCTACGATTTCATCGTGCAATAAAAAAAATAATTTGGAGGCACACACCTGACAGGCATCGTCTGTGCATAAAAAAACATATTGCTTTACATATATATGAAACGTGAACTTGGTTTCCCTGTCCACAGATGCTGCCTGACCTGCTGGGTCTTTCCGGCATCTGCAGTTTTATTTTCAATCATGTAAAGTGCAAAGTGGACTGGGAGATAGTCAAAACTGATTTCAGGGTGACATTTTTATAAGGCCATTTTAAAAATTGCAACATGTAAAGCAACCAGCATGGTTCTTATCATGATTATATACAAATGTTTTTTTTTAATCTTACGTAATCAATTTATAGAGAGCATATTATATTAGGTCAGGAATTTCACACAGTTGGAATGGAAAAGACGGAACTTTTCTGCTTTGATTAAATGTGCAAGTTGATTCCCTTTTGATTAGTGAAGGGTAATGAGGACGGGGCACACAATTATAGTGAGAAATGTGCCAAATCCCATACTTGTTCCAAGAGACTTTAAATACACCCCGTTATTACTGCTACCCAGTGGTTCTAATCCCTGACCCATGAATAATCACTGGGAAATAATCACGTTGATTTGCCAAGTGGTTGTTCATATCTCACACTGATACAATTATAGTAATTACAACACAGGAAAGAGAAGTAGTCTTTCAGTAATGCTGAAATTCTGTGTTAAATGAAGCACGTATATTTAAACAGAGGTGTCCATATTGTGCAATTAATACAGTGGAACTTTACTTTCCTTCTTTAGTCAAATACCACCGTAGATGAAAACCGAGAACCGAAAAAGAAAAGAAGGAAAAGATGAATTTGAGCAATGGTGAATAATTAGCCCAGTAAGTGAGGATGTAAGAGTTCAGCTTGCACCCACCACAGGATGTAAGCCATTCACAATCGGTCTCTGCCAAGCTTGAATCATTTGTCATTCTGAATTCCAGACGTTGGGCCAAATGAGCAATCTCAGAGCTTCCATTTTTACCGTTTATGTTGCAGGAAAACCACACACCATTGTGGGTGAACTGTGTTGTTACTTTCCCGAAGTTGTCTTTTGTAGTCCAAAGATCTCTTGTTCTGTACTTATTTTCTTTTGTTAAGGGAACCATTTGTTTTTTCAATGATTTGGTAAATATCTAATGCCTCTCCTGCGGGAGAAAAAAAAGCATAAATTATACAAAGTATGTAAAATGTGGAAAATGAAGTTATTTAATCTAAACTTGTTCTTTTCCAAATTACTGAGTAGCCTTTAAATGAACATGTTTACATGTGGATAAAGTAGATTTGTGCTCATCAATTGTCATTTATTTGACAGCACACTGAATGGTTTTGTGAAGCAATCTATTAATTTTTTTTAAAGTATAAGTTTGCTCCTCAAGCCCAAGGATACCAAAGATATTTCCTTTTGCTAACGGCACAGCTATATTCTGTGGACATAGTTCCACACAAGTTTGGATTTAGTTTATTGTCATGTGTACCGAGGTACAATGAAAAGCTTTGGTTGCGTGCTAAAAAAAATACATGATTACAATCAATCCATCCATAGTGTACAGATATACGATAAAGGAAATAAGGTGAATAACATTTAATGCAAGATAAAACCAGTAAAGTCCGGTCAAAGATAGTCGTTTAAGAAGGAACTGCAGATGCTGGAAAGTGCTGGAGCAACTCAGCGGGTGCAGCAGCATCTATGGGGTGAAGGAAATAGGCAACGTTTCAGGCTGAAACCCTCCTTCTGATCAAAGATAGTCTACGGGTCTCCAATGAGGTAGAAAGTATTTCAGGACTGCTCTAGTTATTGGTATTAGCAACCCTATTTCCCTCAACCGGCTGTCTTGCTTCCAGCATGGACTGGCTTTGTATATGGAAGAATGGGATTCATTCTGACTGCGCACCCCTATTAGACGAAGGGCCTATGAACACACAGGCATTGATAACCCTGACTGCTGCTTCTATTGTTGGCAGCGAGAGGTGAAATACAGCAACACTTAACACAGCGAATAATCGAGACCTTCAACCGATGAAGCGGGTGGGCAAAGGACAAGGGGCATCCTCGCTGAGTTATTCTGTGCAATTTCTGTCCTAAATAAAATCACCCAACAGCAATCAGCAACAATCTTGTTTGTTAATCCGTTCTCTATCTCAGATTCCCTCTGCAGCATTCCAGTTTTAAATGCTTTAATATGTAATCACCCATTACAAAAAACTATCCATCCTGGGGAACCAGGGGGAGGGTTACAATTGGACTTGGATATAGTCTGTACCAATCTACTGTTCGAGAGGTTGACAAAAATCCTGACAAAAACTGTGCTTGCGGGGAGGCAATGCTAAATGGGCCATTTGCCAGGACTCTGAACTTTATACTCTTTTTTTTTTTTTGCACAGATGGTGCCAAAAAACACAGATGTATATTTTGCAAGGTTCAAATGATAATGACTAAAGTGCTGCCACTTAATCTTTTAAAGCAAAGAGTAAAAGCTGCTAATTAATTAACATCTGGTATTGCACAGCTCTCACAAGCCCCTCTGTCAATTATGTTGTACATTGTAGACCAGAGGAACTGGATCCTCGCTCCAGCGAGCCCATTTGTTTGTTTAGTCTGTGGATGTGCATCATATTCAACCTAGAGTTGAAGGGATGAAAGTATTCAATTTAAATACTCAAATTAGCTCAATATATTAAGAGTGAAATGTTGCTGAGTTAGTTCAACCATAGAAAGATTTTTTTGTTTTAAAGACTTCAGTCTATAGGTCATTTCCATGTTCTTAATTGTTTTATCACACCCATTTGTCACTGAGATTTTCTCTTCAGAGAAGTACAGTTGTCTCCCTCCTTCATGATCACTTATCCACGTCACAATTAGCCATTCATTGGCACAAAATGGCCCTTTCATGTCTTGCCTTTCTAAATTTGTATCATGGCTTTGCCTCCCCCCTGCCACATTGCAAGATTTGGACCTTTTCAGGCAGTGAATGTCTTGCTTGATCCGTTCTGTCAACTGCGTTTTTACATTCCTGTGTATTTCCTCACCAAAACTTTTATGTCCCAGGATTAATAAATATTAAAACAAAGTAGGTAGCGGCTTTTCGGCCCCGCCGTTCAACATAATTGTGGCTGTTCTTCTATTTCAATGTCATTTTACTTCAATATATTATGAACAAACAATCTGTCTTTGATCTACTCAACAACAGCCCTCGCGAGAGGAGAATTATAAAGATCGATTACCTCTTGGTGAAAATAAATCTTATTGCAGCCCTGAATAGTCAATTGGTTGCTTTAAGATCACGATCCTGGATATAAATAGTCGAGAAGACAGAATGCTGTCTGCATCAATTTGCCACATTATCTTCCACCATTCCTTCTCTCCAGAGATGCTGCCTGACCCGCTGAGTTACTCCAGCTTTTTGTGACCCCCCTTGTGATTTATCTCTATAAAGGTTCCCCCTCCCCCAGGCCAGCCTTATGTCCAACCTTCCAGACCCAGTAACATCCTCATAAATTGAAAAAAGACTTTAATAAGAAGTTTTTAAAATAAGTCCAATGGAGACAATGTTGGTAAACACAAACAAACAAGCATCAAGCCAACCCTCTGATTCGTTTTACTGAGCCAGGAACATGCTGCACCAATTGTGTTATTGGGTGTTCACTGCTGTTAAAATGGACATTTTCAGCACAATATTTTAAATAAACTTAGAAATAGCAACACTCAGCTTAGTTTAACTTGGAAAATGTCTCCTCAAGCATTAGTAGCAACAATATATCCCACTAAATGAAACGAAAAGCACCCAAATTCCAATTAAAAGCTGATCGTATTAAGTTAGATTAATATATTGAGTTTGATACCTGCCTTCCTGAACATTTACCTTCCAAATCTCTGGCATCCATTCATTCTCATCTCAAGCCATTTGTTCAGTTAAAAGTGATTTATATTTTGTCGCATTACACAACTCACACACTGTCAACCTCGCAGCGGTAGAGTTACTGCCTTATGGTGTCAGAGACCTGGGTTGGATCCTAACTACAGGTGCTGTCTGTACGGAGTTTGTACGTTCTCCCTGTGACCTGCTTGCGTTTTTACCGGTGCTCCAGTTTCCTCCCACACACGAAAGGCGTACAGGTGTGTAGGTTAATTGGCTTTGGTAAAATTGTAAATTGTCCCTTGTATGCTGGATAATATGAGTGTACGCTGGTGATCGCTGGTTGGCGCGGACTCGGTGGGTCGAAGGGACTGTTTCCGCGCTGCATCTCTAAACTAAACTCACCTGGTGGGATCCCATATCGTGTCTGCAGCCCGGCAGTATTAGATGGAGTCCGGCAATCCATCATCACTTCTTTCCTCAGGCAATGATCGATGTCCACCGTGCTAAAGAATGCCACGGACTGTGGCAGGTCCTGCATCTCAAGCTTGTGGGCAAACATGCAACTGGAAATTTGGAAAATTGTGATTCACTATTAGTACGGGTCACTTTACAATGTTCCATTAAATACATATTAGAGCGTTTATAAATTTCTTCTTGTCAAACATTAAAATGATTTTATCTGCCTAAACCTCCCACTTGTTTTCCTGGCTTGATGGTGCTAATTCTTGAAATACCTTTAAATGGGAACAAAGCATTCTCTGATTATTCTTCATATTTAGTATAAAAAGTAATAGCAACAGAAGGGGTAATTCCCAATAATCCGTTGCAATTTTAACATTCTTGGATTTATGCATGTGGTTGGGATTTTGGTCAGAGACATTTAAAATAAAAATAGACCTGTGTTGCTCAACTCAACGCTGGAGCTCTCTATCCCTCCCAAGTTGTACCAGCTTCAAAGTCGTCTTGTTGAATCTCATTGTCTGTAACTTGTTTTCACCCGGCCCACAGCGAACAATGACCTGTTTCCTTTATCATCATTACTTTTTTGCCTATCTTTCATTCATTTGTTCTATATCTCTCGTCTCCCTTTCCCCTGACTCTCAGCCTGAAGGGCATCGACCCAAAATGCCACCTATTCCTTTTCTCAAAGATGCTGTCTAACCCGCTGAATTACACCAGCTTTTTGTGTCTACCTTCGGTTGAAACCTGCACCCGCAGTTCCTTCCAACACAACACTGGAGTTTTTTGTGACATAATCATCAAAGACACCACCCTGGTCTCGCTTCCATTTCTCTCCTACCATCAGCAAGAAAGTATACGAGCCTGAAAACCACAACCACTAGATTCAAGAACAGCTTCCCAACACAGAAGAGTTTTGACCCAAAAAGTCACCTATTCCTTTTCTCCAGAGATGCTGCCTGACCTGCTGAGTTACTCCAGCATTTTGTGTCTTTCTTCCCGATAAGCATCAGGCTCTTGAGCACGATACGAACCTTAATTATGAACTGTGTTTTGATACTTCAGGGCTTTTTTTGCACATGTATTGTGGTTGTTAATTTATTGAACTTTTTCAATTATATATTTGCGTATATTGCGTGTACGGGCCAGTTGTGCTGCTGCAAGTAAGACTGTTATTGTTGTGTTGTAGCTACGTGGTAGGTGGATACAGGTGAGGGGGGGGGGGAGGGGTGTTTGCTTGGTAGAGTAAAGGGCCTGTCCCACTTGCGTGTCCTTGGCACGCAAATCACGCAACCTCATGGTCGTGTTGAGCCGAGACGGTCCCGCGAAGGTCGGGCGCGATTACATGCATACGCACAGCCGTCTGGAGCGCGTGACGTCATTTGAAGATGGACACAAAGCTGGAGTAACTCAGCGGGACCGGCAGCATCTCTGGAGAGAAGCAATGGGTGACGTTTTGTGTCAAGACTCTTCAGTCTGAAAAGGGTCTTGACCCGTAACGTCACCCATTGCTTCTCTACAGAGATGCTGCCGGTCCTGCTGGGTTACTCCTGCATTTTGTGTCTACAATTTTCTTGGCCCCGCTCTGGGAGGAGAAGTGGGGGCGGATCCGGACCGCAACGGCCGTGAGCCCCAGGCCGAGTTTGGCGATCATTTGCCTGCTTCTGCTGCTGTTGAAGGTGAGATGTTGTGTTGCGCCAGGGTCTTGGGCCAGTCCCACTTTGGCCGTCAGTTCCGCGACAGGCCGTTGGCGCGCGAAGATTTTGTTCACTACAAACATTTCGGAGTCCCGCACAACTACATACCCCTACGCGCTTCTAAGTGGGACCGGCCTCGCGCGGCCATACGATGCCCGTGCGCCTCAACGCGACCTCGAGGTCGCGTAATTTGCGTGCCAAGGACACGTAAGTGGGACAGGCCCTTTAGTGACAGACTAAACACCCTTGACTTTCTAAAAGTGAAAGTAACCAACAAAAGCTCTTACCGTGTGAGGAGGTTAGTAATCTGCAATGCCAGTGCAGCTCGATATCTGTCCTCACTATTCACTAAGTAACGGACCTCATCGTGAATACTGATGCAGAATCTGCCATCAATGTTGAATTCCTCAAGGAGCCACTTCATGGACACCAACATCAGATGTAGGTAATCAACAGCTGAACTCTGCACCACCCAATTCACACGGCTGGTCATGAACTGTGGAGAGGAAGGAAGGTTCAATGTTAAAGTGGTCAGAACTGGTTCCAAAAGTACGCCATGAGCATGAATTTAATTACTTTGACTATCTAATTCTCTCGTCAGGCAGAGTAAAAATAATTGGATATGGTGATGATGCTGCCAAGATGGATTTCATTTACAATTTATATGCAATTATTCCCTATTAGGAACACTAGAAGAGGAATGCATTTTCCAAGTTTTACATGCCTTGTGCATAAGGTCAATATCCCCCCCCCCACACCACATCGGCAATGGTCTGGGCTCTGTATGAGTTGGCACAGTTATGGGTAGTCCAAGGTGGGTGTATTTTTTGTATCACTGAACTGCCGACCTCAATGGCAGGAATTGGTCTTGACCTTGATTGAGGTTTTGTTCAGTACTACGGGAGTCATTAGTTTCATTAATCAAACTTCAAAACCTCTAAAGAAGGGTTTCGACTCAAAACGTCACCCTCTCCTTCTCTCCAGAGATGCCGTCTGTCCCGCTGAGTTACTCCAGCGTTTTGTGTCTATCTTCGGTTTAAACCAGCATCTGCAGTGCCTTCCTACTCATTAGTTCTTTTATTCTTTGTCCATTTTTTTTTGCACTGTTAGATTGGTCTTACTAAAAGAGTCATGGCCCAATTTGTGAGTACGGTTTGCTATCAGTTTGCACATCATTGTTTACCTTTCATCATCGGATGTGGTTAAGTTGCAGACCCGACTGACATTAGATGTTGGTGTGTGGTTGGTGGGTCATAGCCAACCATTTTGCAGCATCCATTCCCATAAGGCTGCTACTCACTTTTCAGGTGGGACCCCTCTACAGACTATCTGAAGAAGTGTCCCAACCCGAAACGTCACCCATCCTTCTCCAGAGATGCTGCCTGACCCGTTGAGTTACTGCAGCACTTTGGGTCTGTTCCCTGGGAAGCGCCAAGTCTATAACACACAACATCATCAAGGATGCAAGGAATAGGAGACGGGAAGCTGGGATGGTAATATTAAGGTGATTCCTTATTTGGGTTTTAAAGAATGGAGAATGGGAGCAGTTAAATACAAAAATAACATTTCTGCTTATTCTCAAGATTTCACCATCGTCACCTCTAGGAATGTAAACCAGATGAAAAAGGTCAGCCATACCTCATGTCCAACTGCACCTGGTTCGAGAGCTCTGCTAATGCAGCAGCCCAGTACAGGGGTGCGGGGACGGGGCGACGTGGCGATACATTCCAGTTTGTTGAACATTTCGGACTCTGTACCTCCATCCCAGACACGCTGCTTCACAACGTTCCATTTAGCACCATTGGACCTACACAGTTCGAGTTTTAAAAATCATCTTTTAGAACCGTTCAACATTTCTTTTTCCATATAAATTCATGAGTTTGAGGAGCCGAATAAGGCCATTCGGCCCATCAAGTCTACTCTGCCATTCAATCATCGCTGATCTATTTTTTCCCTCTCATCCCCATTTGCCTGCCTTTTCCCTGTAACCCATGACACCCTCACTAATTACAATCACTAATGGTATGGACTCTACTGGCATCATCCACATACTGAGTGGAAGTAATAGTTTTGTTTAGAGATACAATGTGGAAACTGGCTCTTCCGCCCACCGAGTCCATGCCGACCAGCGATCACAGTTCACACTAGTTCTGCATTATCCCACTTTTGCATCTTACATAATTGGGGCAATTTACAGAAACTAATTCACCTACAAACCAGCACATCTTTGGGAAGTGGGAGGAAACCGGAGCAGCAGGAGGAAATCCATGCAGTCACAGAGAGAACGTGCAAACTCCACACAGACAGCACCCAAGGTCAGAAATGAACCTGGGTCTCTGGCACAATGAGCCAGCGACACTACTACTGCGCACTGTACTGCGCACTGCTCTGGGGAACGATACACCTGACCAACTCCTTCATTCATTACTTCAACTTCCATTCTCTGACTAGTTTGGACCAATACCTCTGCTATAACTCCAGCAACTCAACTACTAGATAGTGGTAACACAAGTAGATAGAGTTGTAAAGAAGACAAATGGGTGCTTGCTTTCATAGGTCAGGGTATTGAGAATATGAGTCGGGAAGACATGGTGCAGCTTTCTAGGACTTTGTTTGGCTGCATTTGGAGCATTGTGTGCAGTTCTGGTTGCTCCAGTACTGGAAGTATGTGGAGGCTTTGGAGAGGGTGCAGATTAGGTTTACCAGCATGATGCCTGGATTAGCTACTGGGAGACCTGATAAAAGTATGTAGAGGCACATAGACAGGGTTGACAGACAGAATCTTTTTAACAGCATGGAAAGATGAAACATATGCTTTAGCTTTAGAGTGCATAGCTTTAAGATGTGGGGCAAAGTGTTTTTTTACACAGAGATGGTAGGTGCCTGGAACGGGCTGCCTGGGGAGGTGGTTGAGGCACATCCAACAGTGATTCGTAAGAGGCTTTTGGACAAGCAAATGGATATGGATGGATGTGGCTCCTATTCAGGCAGACGAGGTTGGTTTATCTTGGTATCATGTTCAGCAGAGACATGGTGGGCCAAAGTACCTGTTCCTACACTGTACTGTTTTATGTTCTATGCACTACTCAGCCAGAGGAAGTAGTTCAGGCAGTAACTACAACAACAATTAAAAGACACTTGGACATGTCCATGGATAGGAAAGGTTTAGAGGGATATGGGACAAACGCAGGATATCCTAATCGGCATGGACAAGTTGGGCCGAGGGGCCCGTTTCTGTTCTGTATGATGGATGCATTAATCAACTGTGTGTAGTTATAGACAAAATCACTCTAGTCCCCTCAGCCTTTCCTATCCATGTACTGCCTTTGATTGGACTTTACTGCCTTTATCTTGCACTAAACGTTATTCCCTTTATCATCACATTGTGTATCTGCACTGTGAATGGCTCCATTGTAATCATGCATTGTCTTTCCGCTGACTGTTTAGCATGCAACAAAAGCTTTTCACTGTAACCTCTGTACACGTGACAATAAAATAAACTCAACTAAACTAACAAAGGCCAAACCTAAGATCAGCAAATTTGGCTTTGAACAGACAGTAAACAGAAAATGGTGTCATAACCTAACAGTATTGAAACCTCAAGGCACAGTAAAACATAAAGTGCTAGAGTAACTGTAGCGGGTCAGGCAGCATCTGTGGAAGGAATTGACAGAGGGTGTTTCAGGTTGTACAGATCTGCATCCCACCATTTAATGGTGCTACCTGCTGACTCGGGTTATGTTCCCTCCAGTCACAGCCTTTACAGCTATCGAACCAAGCTCAGAGCGAAGGGCCATCTCACAATCCTCCAACTCTATCAAGTCAGAAAACTGTGGACTCAAGGGCCACTCCACAATCCGAGTACAAATACGAATATTTCGGTACGTTACCGAGCGAGGTGCTGCTTCCGGACGAAATGTGAAGGAAGGAACTGCAGATGCTGGTTTACACCGTAGACACAAAATGCTGGAGTAACTCAGCGGGACAAGCAGCTTCTCTGGCGAGAAGGAATGGGTGGCATTTCGGGTCGAAACCTTTCTTCAGACTCGGACTCAGACCCGAAACGTCACCCATTCCTTCTCTCCAGAGATGCTGCCTGTCCCGCTGAGCATTTTGTGTCGATCTTCAGACAAAACTTTATGGTTAGGGCACTTTGAGAATATTTTGAATCAATTTTGTTTGGGATGGTATCACCGCTCAGGCTTTGCTGGACCCAAGCTTATTTGAGGAGGATGTAGCAGGGATTCCACCACACTCCTGACGTGCGCCTTGCAGATGGAAAGGCTTTAATTGTCAAGGGGAAAAGTCATTCACTGAAGCATCCTCAGCTGCTAACACACTTGCTTACAAGAGCAGGTTATTGATCTCAGTCACTGCAGACACTGCCTTGCTGGCTCAATGTTTGGACTTTAATTGGAATTTCAATTCCTGCTGCAAAGCTGGGATAATCCTTGCTTGTGGCTTCATCATCATTGTCTTCTGTTGGAGAGCAAATAAAGGGCATAGATGAATCCTAGAAGCCACACTTCCCTGCCGTTGATCAATACACTCCTGTCAATCAGGCTACAGTGCCTTCTGCAAATCTATTGAAAGTCGTCATCTACTGAAAGGTTCAAATGGCATCGACTGAATTCGTTAGAAATGTTGTAGACAGCTTGTAAAATGTATTTATCTTGAGTTATTTTTACCTTGTTACATGGGTAAGGAATTTCACAAAGCACACTGACCTTTTTGCAGCCTCCCGTTGGATTTTCTTGGCATCAGCGGCAGAGACGGTTCCATTTTCTGCCCTCTCCACAGAGACCCCCATTTCCCTCACCAGCCACTCCCCATCTTCTGAGAGCACACACCTAGTTCAAGTCAAAACCACTGATCAACTCCGGCTCCATCACTTCTGTTTATACTTTTTTTAAATTACAGTAGGATGTAATAAAATTACAATAACTCCTTGGCCAGGGCGACACAGCGGTGCAGCAGGTAGAGCTGCTGCCTCACAGCGGCAGAGACCCAGGTTCAATCCTGACCTCAGGTGCTGTCTGAACAAAATTTGAACATCCCCCTGTGATCGCGTGGGTTTCTTCCGGGGGCTCTATTTCTACCCAGAGATGTGCGGGTTTGTAGGTTTCTACAAATTAACCCTCGTGTGTAGGGAGTGGATGAGAAAGTGGGATCATATAGAACTAGTGTGCACGAGTGATTGATGATCAGGGTAGACTCGGTGGTCAATGGGCCTGATTCCATGCTGTAATCCAATCGATCAATTAGGCTCCTCTTCATTTTGGCTGTACCTTGAACTAGTCAGAGAGTCATAATCAGGCACTTTGGCCCAATCTGCCCACACCAGCCAACGTTCACCATCTACACTCATCCCACCTGCCCGCATTTAGCCCATACTCCTCTAAACCTGTCCTATCCATGTACCTGTCCAAATATTTCTTAAACGTCGCAATAGTACCGGCCTCAACTACCTCCTTCGGTGCCTCATACCAAAGACCCACCACCCTTTGAGTGAAAAAATTATCCCTCAGGTTCCTATAAAATCTATTCCCATCTCACCTTAAACCTATGTCCTCTGGACTTGATCATCTTTGCAGTAATTTGATCTTCCCCATCAGATAACTACTTGGGCTGAAAATTTCAGCAAACTTGTTTGCCATTTGTGGAAAATGAAGGCAACTTGCCAACCCACTAACGTTAAGCGATTGCCTAAATTTTAAAGTAAATGTTTGAATTGTCAGATTGCAGAGTCTTTGTTAGCCGGCTATTGTGCTCATATGCTCTGAGGATAGACCTCAGTGTGTATGAGGATCAGCATTGGAGGTCTGGACAAGCCATTGACATTGTTCATCTGGGAAAAACAGGACAGCGTGTCCCAGATGCAGGATGGGATTTAAAGGTACAGGTCCCAGACGAGGATACACTATCATGTGATATAATCATAGAGTCACAGTCATAGAGGTACACATGCATGGAAACAAACCCTTCATCTCAACTAGCATACACCCACCAAGATGCCCCAGTTCCACCAGCCTGCTTTTGGCCTATATTGATGAGAACCACGCTAAGATCAAGGAGGGACATGGTACATCGAGGTCAGTGTCCCTGGGAGCTGAGGTGGACGGGCAGCGTCGCGGAGATCACAGGGGACTTGGCGTAGGAGGGGGGGGGGATGCCGAAAACAAGTGGGACCGGTGGAGGGGGAAGGGGGAGAAGCGAACGAGAACAATATTTAAGAGTACTTTTAGAACTTTGCCGCTGCCTTGAATGGACCGTGTATGCGAAGACAAGGAATTTCACTGTACATTCAAGGTACATGTGAGAATAAAGTATCTCTGTCTGAGAGTAGGTGGCATGTGTAGACCTAACCTTCGTATACCCTTCGTAGCCGCGTACATCTGCCGCGCTTTCTCCTCCGTTTCCTGCGGTGTCAGCCGGTGGTTGAACTGCATGAGCAGCCGCTCGGCAAAGGGCTGCCCGGCACCGTAGATACGGCCGTAATTGAAGATCTTGGCATGTTCCCGGCTGATTCCCACCGTGGCTGCCGTCTTGCTGTGCAGGTCTGTACCACTGCTCTTCTTCCCCTGAAGAGTCATCCAGCCAAATGCCGTGCAGCCTAAAGGGAGAGATGGCCAAAGTCATCAAGCTCAATGGTTTGTTCTTTGCATCGTTTAGTTTAGAGATACAGCACAGAAACAGGCTCTTCAGTTCACCGAGTCTCCACTGACCGTCGATTCACACTAGTTTTGTTATCCCACTTTCTCACTCCCCAGTGAGTCTACCCCGTAACAAGGACAGAGTCCCCCTTGTCCTCATCTTCCACTCCATCAGCCGTCGCACATAACATAATCCTCCGACATTTTCGCCACCTCCAACGGGATCCCACCACTGGTCGCATCTTCCCATCTCCACCCTTCTGCTTTCCGCAGAGACTGTTCCTCCGTAACTCCCTGGTCAATTTGTCCCTTCCCACCCAAACCACCCCCTCCCCAGGTACTTTCCCCTGCAACCGCAGGAAATGCTACACTTGTCGCTTTACCTCCCCCCTCGACTCCATCCAAGGACCCAAGCAGTCTTTCCAGGTGAGGCAGAGGTTCACCTACACCTCCTCCAACCTCATCTACTGCATCCACTGTTCCAGGTGTCAACTTCTCTACATCGGCGAGACCAAGCACAGGCTTGGAGATCGCTTCGCCCAACATCTCCGCTCAGTTCGCAATAACCAGCCTGATCTCCCGGTGGCCCAGCACTTCAACTACCCCTCCCATTCCCACTCTGACAATGGAGGAGGCCCATGACAGAAGGGTCAGAGTGAGGCCCAGCGCAAATTGGAGGAACAGCACCTCATATTTTGCTTGGGTAGTTTACACCCCAGCGGTATGAACATTGACTTCTCTAATTTCAGATAGTCCTTGCATTCTCCCTCTTTCCCCTCCCCCTTCCGAGCTCTCCCACAGCCTACTGTCTCCGCCTCTTCCTTTCTTTTTCCCGCACCCCCCAGACATCAGTCTAAAGAAGGGTCTCGACCCGAAAAGTCGCCTATTCCTTCTCTCGACAGATGCTGCCTGGCCCGCTGAGTTACTCCAGCATTTTGTGTCTTCTTCGTTCAACCTTTTTGTGTTAGGTTTTGCTCCTGTGAAGAAATGTGAAATGTTCTCCTGCAGTAAGGACGGAATATAAATATAAACTTTAGTTTAGTTTAGATATATAGCATGGAAACTGGCCCCTTCAACTCTCAGAGTCCATGTCGAACAACAATTCCCTCACACCAACACCATCTTACACACTGGGGACAATTTACAATTTTACCAAAGCCGATTAACCTATAAACCTGTACATCTTTGGAGTGTGGGAGGAAACCGGAGCACACAGAGGAAACCCACACAGGTCACGTATCCCGTCACCATACCGACGGCACCCGTAGTTAGGATCGAACCTGGGTCCCTGGCCCTGAAAGGCAGCAACTCTACCGCTGCACCACCGTGCCGCCCAATTCAAGTGTTTTCAAGTCAATCTCAAGTGTTACTTCTACATATCGTACATATGGCAGCGGTACAGAGGTAGAGTTGCTGCCTTACACCTCCAGAGACCTGAGTTCGATCCTGACTACAGGTGTTGTCCGTATGGAGCTTGTATGTTCTCCCCGTGACCATATCAGTTACAGTTTAGTTTATTGTCACGTGTACCTAGGTACAGTGAAAAGCTTTTTGGTGTTGTATGCTTTCAAGAGAGAGCTAGAAAGGGCTCTTAAAAATAGCGGAGTCAGAGGATATGGGGAGAAGGCAGGAACGGGGTACTGATTGGGGATGATCAGCCATGATCACATCGAAGGGCCGAATGGCCTACTCCTGCACCTATTGTCTATTGTTGTATGGAATTCCTCCGGGCACTCCGGTTTCCTCCCACACTCCGAAGACGTTCAGGTTTGTAGGTTAATTGGCTTCTGTAAATGGTAAATTGTACCCTGTGTGTAGGATAGTACCAGTGTACGGGGTGATCGCTGGTGGGCGCGGACTCGATGAGCTAAAGGGCCTGTTTCCGCTCAGTATTTTTAGAGTCTATAAGTAGGAAGAGTAGAAAGGTAGCGATGCCCTGGTTGTGACTTTCAGAGTGAGGAAGGGCGGTGGGAAGATCGAGGCATGAGAGTAACTGAGAGCTTCCTCCATCGGCAAGCTGTGAATTGAGACAGACGGCTTAAAGTCCAATGTAGGTGCGTGGAGTGTCCGGGCTCACCGTGTATTTTAGCAAAATGGGCCTCGCCGAGCACGGCAGCAATCCACAGCTCCTGAGAGTCGACGTCTGCTCCAACCAGGTGGTAGCCGGGTGGAACTTGCACCATCGCTTTCAGCTCACTGCCCACACGGTCACCCTGCAGGGAAACACACAGCAATCTCGTTACACCCTCGCAGAGCAGAAAGTGCTGCACAAACGCAGCGGGTCAGGCAGCATCTGCGGAGGGAGTGGACAGACTTTGTCACATGTACCTACATACAGTGAAAATCCTTTTTTTTAAAGTGCATTTCCGTAAAATTATTACATATAATTATTGTATATTTCAGCACAATCATACTTCAGAACCAGAGTGTAGGGTTAGGACCCATCTTCAGACTGATTGTGGTACGAGGGAGAAAGCCAGAAAGGAGAGGTGGTCGCGGGACAAAGCCTGGCAAGTGATAGGAGGATACAGGTGAGGGGACTTTCATTGGCAGATGCATAGAGTAAGTGACAAGGAGACAAATGGGTGTTAGGTAAGTTCATAAGTTATACGAGAAGAATTAGGCCACTCGGTCCATCAAGTCTACTCCACCATTCAATCATGGCTGATTTATCTTTCCCTCTCAACCCTATTCTCCTGCCTTCTCCCCAAAAACCCTGACACCCGTACTAATCGATAATCTGTCAATCTCGACCGTTAAATATCCATTGACTTGTGACTGGGTGGGTTTCCTCACGGTGCTCCAGTATCCTTCCACGTCCCAAAGACGTGCAGGTTTGTAGTTTAATTGGCCTCTGTAAATTGCCCCCAGTGTGTAGGGAGTGGATGAGAAAGTGGGATAACGTTGAACCAATGTGAAAGGGCCAAAGAGCCTGTTTCAATGCTGCATCTTTCAACCAATTTCAGGGAAAAGGTTCTTAGAGAGACCTTGGAGAGATTTTGAAGTCAGTGTGCGGGCTTTAATACAAAGTTATTGCGAAACCAGGAGGTAGTGACTGCAGAGACAAGGAACTGCAGATGCTGGTTGAAACCAAAGATAGACACAAAGCGCTGGAGTAACTCAGTGGGTCAGGCAGCATCTCTGGAGAAAAAGGAATAGGTGGTTTCGTGTCGGGACTTTCTTCAGACTGTAGGTCTTGTTGGTAAACAGTTAAACGTGGATTAATACTCTCACCACATGGGTTTCTATCTGTGCAGATTAATGGAAGATAGAAAGTGGAAGGCTTACTTTAGTTTAGTTTAGAGATACACCCTCCGGCCCAACCAACGATCCCCGCACACTAACTCTATCTTACACACACTCGGGACAATATACAATTTTCCCAAGCCAATTAACCTACAAACCTGTAGGTCTATGGAATGTGGGAGGAAACTGAAACTGAAGATCTTGGAGAAAACTCACGCGGGCCACAGGGAGAACGTACAGACTCCGCATAAACAGCATTCGTATTCAAGATCAAAGCCGGGTCTCTAGCATTGTCTAAAGGTTGGCCACTGCGCGTTGGAATTGGAGGCGGGGTGGGGAGGATGGAAAACTGCTGACGCCAGCCAGTTGACATCACACAGCACAGTCAAATCTAGAGATTCAGCTCGTCCTATTTTTTTTATTTTTTTTTAAATTTATTCAATTATTAAAAATAATATTTACACTACAATAAAACAAGCCAGAACCCACCACCATAATACAATACAAACATGTATCCATAATAAACTACTATACAACTATGATACAATCCTTATTGAGGATACATTCAACACCCTGCGGAGCCCAGCGGTCCCGGAACTCCCTCAGGGTGCCCGCAGACAGGGCGTATTCCCTTTCTAATCCCACCCAGGCACGGACGTAACCCCGGAAAAGGGGCAGGCAGCCGGCTCGGGTAGAGCCCTCCACCCTGGCGCCGTGACTCGCGGATGGCCAACTTGGCCAGGCCCAGGAGCAACCCAACCAGGACATCTTCAGCCCTACCCTCTCCCCTACGCACAGGGTGTCCAAAGATGAGGATGGTGGGTGAAAAATGCAGCCAGAAGGCAAGGAGCAGCCCCTTTAGATATTCAAACAGTGGCTGCAGCTTCATGCACTCCATGTACACGTGGTACACAGACTCTTCCAGCCCGCAAAAGTGGCAGGCGGCTGGCGAGTCTGTGAACCGCGAGAGAAACAGGTTGCAGGGAACACCTCGGTGCAATACCCTCCACCCCAGGTCCCCAATCAGATCGTCCTATTGGCCTGCTTTTGGCCCATGTCTCTTCCCTTCCTATCCATGTCTCTCTCCCAATGTGCTTTAGAGATTGCATGCACAGGATTGGCGATGTTGCAGGTGAGTGTGTTCCCCTCACATACCCGAGCGTTACTGGCAGTCAGCCAGGTTGGTTCGACTGCCCGTCGGGTCACCGTGCCAGCAGTGATCACTTGCGGTAAAATGGCTCCAATTGTGCTCTCCTCTTCAAATGCATTGTGCCTGCAATTACAAAGTGCAAAAACAATGCATCAGACTGTATCAATACTTTCATTACACCCACCAGCTCCTTACACTAAACGTTTACCCTACCATGCACTAAACGTTATTCCCTTATCCTGTGTCTGTCCACTGTAAAAGGCTCGATTGTAATAATGTATTGGCTTTCCGCTGACTGGATAGCACGTAACAAAAGCTATTCACTACACCTCAGTACACGTCACAATAGACCGGACCCGACTAACCTAAACTAGCATTAGGAAGTCACAGATTGATGCAGTGTATCGAACAAGTCTGCAATCACCGTCTATATTCTGCTTCAGGCCTGTTTCCCCGTCACATTTTTTTTCTCTCTTCTGTGTGCAATGGGCTTGCATCATTACCATTGCCTATGAATGCCACTGGGAAGAATAATGCATGTGTACCAAACATAGAGTGTACCAAACATCAAATAATTAAAACACCTTGCATTGATTTGTTCTTTGTACCTCTTCACATCTCTCGTTTCCCTCTCCCCTGACTCTTAGTCTGAAGAAGGGTCTCGACCAGAAACATCACCTATTCCTTTGTTTAAGAAGGAACTGCAGATGCTGTAAAATCGAATGTAGACAAAAATGCAGCAGCATCTATGGAGCGAAGGAAATAGGCAACGTTTCGGCCCGACGAAACGTTGCCTATTTCCTTCGCTCCATGGATGCTGCTGCACCCGCTGAGTTACTCCAGCATTTTATGTCTGTCAAATAAAACCGTCAGACACGGTCCCAGTGGAATCCTTTGTCAGCAACAAAATGAAACACTGCCATTTGATTGGCATTGCATCACAAGAAGCACTCTGATTCCAACAAGGGTTCCAAAAAGCATTTCATATTTCACTTGGGTAGCTTACAACCCAGACGTATGAACATTGATTTCTGCAATTTCAAGTAAATCCTGCTTCCCCTTCCCCCCCCCCCCCCATCTTAGTCGTCCTGCCAGTTCCACCGTTCACATCCTTGCATCTCTCTTGTTATCACATCTTCCCCAGCCAACAATGGGCCATTGTGGGTTCCATCCTTCCTGAGGTCATCTGCTGCCAGCCCCGATTTGTTCTGGCCTTTTCCTACCTCACCTCCAGTTTAATCCCCCACTCCACCCCCCTTCTCCAGAGATGCTGCCTGACCCGCTGAGTTACTCCCAGCATTTTGTGATTATCTTCGGTATAAACTAGCAGCTGCAGTTCCTTCTTACACAAGTTGTCAAACAAATCTGATCGAAGAGTTCTGACCCGAAACATCACTTATCCATGTTCTATAGAGACGCTACCTAACCCGCTGAGTTACAACAGCACTCTTTTTTTTTGTTGTAAACCAGCATCTGCAGTTCTTTATTTCTACATGGTACCAAATAACAATATCTACAAGTGATAAGGCCATGGTAAGAGTGCCCATGGATTGGTGAAAATTCTGTGTGCACACCTGGTGACTGATCGAGGCAGTTCACTTTTCTTCAACATCACAACCAACTGGGAGCTGCAAAGGAAAAGCAAACTGGCATTACTTCACAAGTTATAGGAGTAGAATTAGGCCATTCGGCCCATCGAGTCTACTCCGCCATTCAATCATGGCTGATCTCGGTTGGGGACGCTGTCCTGTGCATGGCTGCCCAGCCAGCAGCTGTCTGTCTCTTCATCTTTTTTTTTTTTTTTAGTTAGTTAAAGTGTTTTGTTTGGAGGTCTAAACTTTTTTATGTGGTGGGTGGGGGGGGGGGGGGGGAAGGGGGAAACTATCCTTCAGGGTCCCTACCTGGTCGGAGAGGCAACTTTTCTCCTACGGGGTTGCAGTTTCGACCCGTCCTCGCGGCCTACCAGCGGGCCTGGAGCGGCGTTTCCTGTCGGAGACCGCCCAGTACCACGGCTTCGGCGGCGGCACAGCGCTGGAGCGCTATCGCGGAGCGGGCGATGCCTTGCCCGGGTCGCCGCGCTGGGACTTCGGTATGCTAGGAGCTGCGGGACTGTGGAGCGGCCAGCTGCGGGCGGCGGCGCTGACTTTACATCAGGAGCCTGGGATCTCTCGATGAGATCACCAGTTGTGGAGCTCCATCCGGCGCGGCCTTGTTGGCTTCGGAAGCCGCGGTCTCCAGTATGGAAGCGGCCGTTCCAGGGTTCCCATGCCGCTGTGAGGATTCTCCCGACGCCGGAGCACCATCACCCGGCGAGAACGGCCTGGAACATCGGGCCTCCGTGGAGGCGACTGTGGAGGCCTCAATAGGCCCGACTATGGGTGAACTGGGGATGGGGACTGGACTTTGTGCCTTCCCTCATAATGGGAACCATTGTGGGGGGATGTTTTTATGTTTAAATGTCTTTATTATTGTTATGTCTGTATTCTTTCTTTATGTGCTGCACGGAGAGGACGCTGGCGCTGTTTGTTCGCCGCTTCTCCGTTTGCTATTGTCTGTTACTATTGTAAAGCGACTTTGAGTCTTAGAAAAGCGCTATAAAAATTAAATTTATTATTATTATTATTATTATCTCTGCCTCATCCCATTTTCCTGCCTTCTCCCAATAACCCTTGACATCCATTCTAATCAAGAATTTATTTATCTCTGTCTTAAAAATATCCACCGACTTAGCCTCTACAGCCCTCTGTGGCAATGAGTTCCACAGATTAACTCTGACTAAAGAAGTTCCTCCTCACCTTTCTAAAAGAGCACCCTCTAATTCTGAGGCTATGATCTATAGTCCTTGACTTCCACCAGTGGAAACTTATTTTCCACATCCACTCTATCCAAGCCTTTCACTATTCGACAAGTTTCGATGAAGTTTACCCCTCATCCTTCCAAACTGCAGCGAGTACAGGCCCAGCGCCTTCAAACATGTTTTAGTATGTTATCCAATCAACTCAGATAATACTGTACAAAACTGCAATCAAGCCAAACTCAAGTACAATAGTTAGAGCAAAGGGGAAGATACAGAGAACAGAAAATAGTTCTCAGCATTGTAGGGCATCAGCTCCACAGACAGCTACGGGATAGGGAACTGCAGATGTTGGACTCTTGAGCAAAACATAAAGTGCTGGAGGAACTCAGCAGGTCAGGTAGCATCTGTGGAGGGAATGAATGGACATGTTTGATGTCGGGACCCTGCTTCATACAGATGTGGTATGGTGGAGGGGGGGGGGGGGGGGGGAGGCTGGAAAAGAGGTGGGGGCAGTACAAAGCCCAGCATGAACATGGAATTCTCCAATGTTAAGTAACTACAACATCCTCTCCCTCTTCATCCCCCTCTTCATCCCCCTCCACTGTGCCCCACTGGACTTACGCCTATTTCTCCCCTCCACGTACATTCCTTTCTCTAGCTTCACAATCCCTTTGTCTCACACTTTGTCTTTTCATCCCTGGCCTTTGTCCAATATCTGCCCATCGAACCCCCCCCCCCCCCCCCACCCCCTCACCTGTATTCACCTATTACCTGCCAAGCTTTGTCCTGCATCTCCCTCTCTTCCAGTTTTCGTTTCACCCGCTACAATTCGACTAAAGAAGGGTCGTGACCTGAAACATCACCTATCCATGCTTCCCAGAGATGCTGCCTGACCCGCTGAGTTACCCCAGCACTTTGTGGCTTTTCTTTCCTGGCAAGTGATAGGTGGATGCAAGTGGCGCAAGTGACACCCTTTTGTCATTTACTTCACCCATCTGCCAATTACTTGCACACACACACAGCACTAAACACACATAGAAACATAGACATAGAAACATAGAAAATAGGTGCAGGAGTAGGCCATTCGGCCCTTCGAGCACGCACCGCCATTCAATATGATCATGGCTGAATATTCCAACTCAGTATCCTGTACCTGCCTTGTCTCCATAACCCCTGATCCCTTTAGCCACAAGGGCCACATCTAACTCCCTCTTAAATATAGCCAATGAACTGGCCTCAACTACCTTCTGTGGCAGAGAATTCCAGAGATTCACCACTCTCTGCGTGAAAAATGTTTTTCTCATCTCGGTCTTAAAAGATTTCCCCCTTATCCTTAAACTGTGACCCCTTGTTCTGGACTTCCCCAACATCGGGAACAATCTTCCTGCATCTAGCCTGTCCAACCCCTTAAGAATTTTGTAAGTTTCTATAAGATCCCCCCTCAATCTTCTAAATTCTAGCGAGTACAAGCCGAGTCTATCCAGTCTTTCTTCATATGAAAGTCTTGACATCCCAGGAATCAGTCTGGTGAACCTTCTCTGTACTCCCTCTATGGCAAGAATGTCTTTCCTCAGATTAGGAGACCAAAACTGTACGCAATACTCCAGGTGTGGTCTCACCAAGACCCTGTACAACTGCAGTAGAACCTCCCTGCTCAAATCCTTGACACTTGACACTTGACACTAAACACACACACACACACACACACGGCACTAAAGACATGGAAGACTGCTCCAACAATGAATGGATAAACATAACAGAAAATGTGGTGACCTTATTCTTTTCTGGGCGTTCCTCCAGAAGGAGATCATCTTGTTGATTTCCAGCGCTCGGGCTGCAGTCGTTGCGTTGCCGCTCGCACGCAACGTCCCATCTTCCATCTTTGAGAGAAAATCCTTTGCAAACGGACTCCCAACGTTGTTATGGTTTCCATCCTGAATCAGGTAAAATGAAAGCTTAGTTTAGTTCAAAGGTGCAGCGCAGAAACAGGCCCTTCGGCCTATCAAGTCCACGCCGACTAGCAATCTCTGCACCATGGCCAGAGCCATCGTCATCTGTTGGCATGCTGGGAAAACTGGGAGAAAGCAAGAGTTTGAAGGCCAGGGGAGTTTAGAAGGATAAGGGGGTTACCTCATCGAAACTTACTGAATAGTGAATGCCTGTATAGAGTGGATGTGGAGAGGATGTTTTCACTAGCAGGAGTGTCCAGCACCAGAGGCCAGAGCCTCAGAATAAAAGAAAATACCTTTATAATTGAGATTCACCACCCTTTAGTCAGAAGGTGGTGAATCTGTGGAATTCATTCTGTGGAGGCCAAGTCAATTGATATTTTTAAGGCAGAGATTGACAGATTCTTGATTAGTAGAGGTGTCGGGTTATGGGGCGAAGGCAGGAGAATGGGGATGGGAGGGAAAGATAGACCAGCCATGACTGAATGGCAGTGCAGGAGTAGACCTGATGGGCCGAATGGCCTAAATCTGCTCTGAGAAACTATGATCTTATGAGACAGGGGCAGGAAAACCACAAACCTTGTGCGGAAGTTTGAAGAACCAGCATCCAGGCACGTTGACACCAGGGTAGGGCCCGTTGCCATGGTGATGTATATCGGAGCTATCCTCGAGGAGTGGCGGGGGCTTCCCACTGTCATTCTGAAGGGAAAGAAAAGCAACAGCACTCAGCATGACTGGGGACTAAGCCCACTCATCTGGTGAAATAAATCAGCCAGCACAACGATGCATGAAGCAGGGAGATAACTACTCACCGGGCGACTCTGTGAACACAGGGGGCAGCCTCTGGCGTGGGTGGCACGGCAAGTGGTGTTTGTTACAAATCAACAGGGGCGAAACGGTGTAAAGTTATCGTAAAATATACAGCAAAGACAGACACAAACTCAGCAGGAGAGGTAGCTTCTCTGGAGAGAAGGAATGGGTTTGAGACCCTTCTTCAGACACCATTCCTTCTCTCCAGAGATGCTGCCAGTCCCGCTGAGCTACTCCAGCATTTTGTGTCTATCTTCGGTGTATTAACCAGCGTCTGCAGTTGCTCCCTACACATTAATATATACAGCGTGACAACATGTACAACTAACCCTGAAACGTAACGAGGCAGTGATGTGGGGTGAACAGATGGACAAGGAGTGCAGTCTACATAACTCTCTCACACCACGGTTGAGAGACAGAATCTTACTTCCACTCAGAGAGCAGATACAACCTTACTGTCTCTCCTATCACTTATTTATATTTATGAAAAACCGACACAGGTTTATCTCTGGTTTATTTATCATTCTGAAATAAGAAACGGTGAGAAAGTCAACAGGGACACAGGGACACAACTACAGACTACATTCCCTTTTCATAAGTTCATAAGTTATAGGAGCAGAATTTGGCCATTCGGCTCATCGAGTCTACTCCGCCATTCAATCATGGCTGATCTATCTATCCCCCTCAACCCCATACTCCTGCCTTCTACCCATAACCTCTGACACCCATACTAATCAAGAATTTGTCAATCTTCGTTTAAAAAATACCTGACCCGCTGAGATACTCCAGCTTTTTGTGTCTATCAGCGGAGTAGACTTGATGGGCCGAATGGCCTACTTCTGCTCCTAGAACTTATGAACTGGCCAAGTCACTGGATGGATTTAAGAGAGAGTTAGATAGAGCTCTAGGGGCTAGTGGAGTCAAGGGATATGGGGAGAAGGCAGGCACGGGTTATTGATAGGGGACGATCAGCCATGATCACAATGAAATGCGGTGCTGGCTCGAACTGCCTCCTCCTGCACCTATTTTCTATGTTTCTATGAAAAGAGAAATGTACCAGTGTCTGCAGTTCCTTGTGACCCTGTTGACCTTCTTATTTCATATTTCGTCATTATAAATAAACCAGAGAAATACTTGAAATTTTACAAATAAAAAAGGAGAAACAGTGTGTGGGCTTTACCTGCTCAGAATTCTTCTTCCTGCTCCCTTTTCCATAGCCATTGAACTCAGCTTCGGGTTCAGTCTCCAGGCAGCTCA
Organism: Amblyraja radiata; assembly: GCF_010909765.2. Taxonomy (NCBI): domain Eukaryota; kingdom Metazoa; phylum Chordata; class Chondrichthyes; order Rajiformes; family Rajidae; genus Amblyraja; species Amblyraja radiata. Next base: position 4,867,143 of record NC_045989.1, read on the forward strand.
GTGCCTCCCCCTGGTGGTAACAGATAAACATGTCACCAACAATCCCTCGGAGTCTGCAGCCAACATCGGGAACAATCTTCCTGCATCTAGCCTGTCCAATCCCTTAAGAATTTTGTAAGTTTCAATAAGATCCCCCCTCATTCCTCAAGTGTCGGGATTGGAGGAGAAAGTGGGATAACATGGAATTATTGTGAATAGTAAATATAGACATGGTGGGCCGAAGGGCCTGTTTCCATGCTATTTCTCTACACTAAATTCTGAGGCTATGGCCTTTGGTCCTGGACTCTTCCACTAGCCCTCTCCACATCCACTCTCTCCAGGCCTTTGTTCTTGACGACATGGCCCATCCACCTTGGCTCAACCTCGAGACTCCAACCTCATCCTCACTCGACCTTGAGGCTCCGACCCCACTTGATACCGTTCCCCAAAAGTAGCTTTACTGGGGCAGGGCTGATGGTGATTAGGTAGGTGTTTCTATTTGCTAAATAAAGGGGCTGTCCCACTTGGCCGACCTAATTGGCGAGTTTGGAAGAGTTTGAAAAAATGACATGTTGAAGACCTCCTTCGACTATGCTGAAGACCACCTTCGACTATGTTGAAGACCAGCTTCGACTATGCTGAAGACCAGCTTCAACTATGTTGAAGACCAGCTTCGACTAACTTCAGGAAAATTGGACACAGAATAGTGGAGAGTGAAGACGACCTCCTTTGATCTCTTTCGACCTCCCTTCGACTATGATGAAGACTATCTACGACTACCTTCGACTACGCTCGACTACCTACGACTAACATGCCGACCTACTACGACTAAACCTACGAGTAAAAAAAGTATCGATTTTTTCCATGGCGACCGTTTTTTACTCGCGGACATTTTTTAACATATTGTAAAAAACACTGCGAGCTAGCTGAGTCCTACCGCAAGAACAGGAGTACAGAGGATGCCATCTCAACGGCACTTCACTCCGCCCTCTCCCACCTCGACAACAGAGACACTTACGTAAGAATGCTGTTCATCGATTACAGCTCAGCATTCAACACCATTATACCATCAAAACTGATCACCAAACTCGGTAACCTGGGCATCGACCCCTCCCTCTGCAACTGGATACTGGACTTTCTAACCAACAGACCCCAGTCTGTTAGGTTAGACAAGCACACCTCTTCAACCCTCACCCTGAACACCGGCGTTCCACAGGGCTGTGTGCTGAGCCCCCTCCTCTACTCCCTCTTCACCTATGACTGCACACCTGTACATGGTACTAACACCATCATCAAGTATGCAGATGATACAACGGTGATTGGCCTCATCAGCAACAACGATGAGTCGGCCTACAGGGAGGAGGTCCAGCACTTAGCAGCATGGTGCGCTGACAACAACCTGGCCCTTAACTCCAAGAAGACCAAGGAGCTCATTGTAGACTTCAGGAAGTCCAGGGGCGGCACGCACACCCCCATCCACATTAACGGGACGGAGGTGGAACGTGTTTCTAGCTTCAGGTTCCTGGGAGTCAACATCTCCGATGACCTCTCTTGGACCCACAATACCTCAACTCTGATCAAGAAGGCTCACCAGCATCTCTTCTTCCTGAGGAGACTGAAGAAGGTCCATCTGTCTCCTCAGATCCCGGTGAACTTCTACCGCTGCACCATTGAGAGCATCCTTACCAACTGTATCACAGTATGGTATGGCAACTGCTCTGTCTCCGACTGGAAGGCATTGCAGAGGGTGGTGAAAATTGCCCAACGCATCACCGGTTCCTCGCTCCCCTCCATTGAGTCTGTCCAAAGCAAGCGTTGTCTGCGGAGGGCGCTCAGCATCGCCAAGGACTTCTCTCACCCCAACCATGGACTGTTTACCCTCCTACCATCCGGGAGGCGCTACAGGTCTCTCCGTTGCCGAACCAGCAGGTCCAGGAACAGCTTCTTCCTGGCAGCTGTCACTCTACTCAACAACGTACGTCGGTGACTGCCAATCACCCCCCCCCCCGGACACTTATTATTATTTATTCAAATCATTTGCTATGTCGCTCTTCCAGGGAGATGCTAAATGCATTTTGTTGTCTCTGTACTGTACACTGACAATGACAATTCAAATTGAATCTGAATCTGAATCTGAATCTGAATCTGAGTACACGGGGACCACTCTCGGGCATGAAGGAGAGTTACGAAGACCTCCTACGACCTCGTGTCGACCATGCTGCGAGTATGAGACGAGGGCAAACTCGCCAGAACTCGCGGATTAGGTCGCCCAAGTGGGACAGACCCTTTACCTTCTTTGGCACAACATCTTTGTGTATTATAGGGAGATAAAAACCATAATCAGCACAGACTTGATTTCTGGGTCACACTCACCCTTTCCCACATACTGTCTTCCATCAACAGGAACTCTTCATTGAGTGCCGTCTCCGGGACTACCGTCGACTCTTGCACTTTCTGTTTGCTTTGTTCTCTGTGCAACTTCTCAATGGCTCTGACAAATAATGGACACAAATTAAGATCCAAAGAAATATCCTGGCATAGCTGAATGTTTTTGTTTAGTTTATTGTCAAGTGTAGCTTATTGCAATGAATTCCACAGATTCACTACCCTCTGACTAAAGAAATTCCTCGTCATTTCCTTTCTAAAGGTACGACCGTTTATTCTGAGGCTGTGGCCTCTGGTCCTAGGCTCTCCCACTAATGGAAACATCCCCTCCACATCCACTCTAATCAGGTCTTTCACTATTCGGCAAGTTTCAATGAGGTCTCCCCTCATCCTTCTAAACACCAGCGAGTACAGGCCCAGTGCCATCAAACACTCATCATACGTTAACCCAATCATTCCTGTGATTAGGTGCAGAGGTAAAGATAATAGTACAGCATAGGAGCAGGTCCTTCGGGCCACAATGTCTGTGCCGAACATGATGTCAAGCTAAACTCATCTCCTCTGGCTGCATGTGATCCATATCCCTCCATTCTCTACATATCCAAGTGGAGTTTATCATTATGAGTAGGAATTATTGGCAGGAAATAGGTAAACACAGGCAAGGTGGGGGGTTTGATAGGCAGATGGTTGATTTGAGGAAGGGTCTCGACCCGAAATGTCACCAATTCCTTTTCTCCAGAGGTGCTGCCTGACGTTGAGTTACACCAACTTTTTGTATCTATCTTTGGTTGGAACAAAGCCCAGAGACTAAAGCAGAACATGCGAGGCAGAAGTATTAAAGTGTTGCAAATTGTGAAGCTGGAGGAAGAAATGGAGAGAAATCGTTGCAAGGGCACAGGTGCGAGGGAGAAAGGGGTGGGTGTGGGGGAGAAAGTAGAGGAGCAGGAGTGGGGACCTTTGTTAGAAGTTACTGGACAATTCAATGCTCATACAGTTGGCTTTTGTAAAAACCAATATCTGTACTTCCTTGTTTTTCCATAGAGTCAGAGTCATAGAGTGATACAGTGTGGTCATAGAGTGATACAACTTGCCCACACCAGCCAACATGTCCCAGCTACACTAGTCTCAGCTGCCTGCGCTTGGTCCATATCCCTCCAAACCTGTCCTATCCATGTACCTGTCTAACTGTTTCTTAAATGATGGGACAGTCCCAGCCTCAACTACCTCCTCGGGCAGCTTGTTCCATACACCCACCACCCTTTGTGTGAAAAGGTTACCCCTCGGATTCCTATTAAATCTTTTCCCCTTCACCTTGAACCTACTGTATGTCTTTGGATTGAATTGGTCTCTCGCCATCCTGAGACCATGAATTGTCTCGCCTTCCTGTGTGTACACTCCAATGGTACAACTGGGTCCTCACAGTAACAGTCATACAATCATACAGCATGGAAACAGGCCCTTCGGCCCAACTTGTCCATGCCGACCAACATTCCCCATCTAAGCTCGTCCCATTTGCCCGTGTCCGGCCCATATCCCTCTATACCTTTCCTATCTATGTACCAGTCCACGCAGCTCTTAAATGCTTTCAAACTATCTGACTCAACTGGCAGCTCGTTCCATACACTCACCGCCCTCTGGGCGAGAAAGCTGCCCCCTGGTTTGTATTAATTTGTGCCACTTTCACCATCAACACATGCCCTCTGGTTTTTGATTCACCCACCCTGGTTAATAGACTGTGCATACAACGATAAATGCACACACAAACTCTCTAAATGGAACCAAAAAAATAACTGATTTAATATTCCTCTGGTCAGAGAAGAGACTGCTTAATGAATGAACCGAAGCCAACGTCTTTACGTGTAGGATGCTGGAGGTCGGACAAGGACGCGCAGCTGAGACCATTGTGGACTATAATGAATACTTTGTTTCAGAGCCCTATACGTGGCGACCCTTTGCATACCTCGTGTATGGTATGCAAAACAAAAAAAAAATCACTGTGAAATGTCACACGTGATAATAATGTATCTAGGGTAGCATGGTCATAAGTGATAGGAGCAGAATTAGGCCATTCGGCCCATCAAGTCTACTCCGCCATTTAATCATGGCTGATCTATCTCTCCCTCCTAACCCCAAGTAGATCTATCCATCGACTTACTGATAGGGGCATGAAGGTCCATCGGTGTCATCTGAGTTGGTTGGCAGGTTGTCCTTTCTTCCGGGGACCAGGTAACCCCAGCCATGGTTCTCTGCATAGTGCAGAGGGAAGCCATCCCAGGTCAAGCGCATCAGCTTGGGAGTGACCCTCATCTGGAGGCTAATGAGGTTGGGTCCGGGCAACCACTCTGGATCAGTCCACCTGACGCATATCTTCCGATACCATCTGCAACCAGAGCACGGGAAAAGCGTTAACAGGTAAAAGTCTCCATAAGCAATTTACTGATCCATGCAGATTAGGTTTAGCCTAAAAGGCAGGCAATATCATCAAAAGTCCACACCAAAAATAGACACAATGCGCTGGAGTAACACCATCTGCAGTCCCTTCTTTCCACAAAGACCCACGCCATCCTGTCATCAGGAAGAAGGTACAAGAGTCTGAAAGTCAGGACCGCCAGGTTCAAGAATAGCTTCTTCCTAACAACCATCTCTGGAGAACATAGATAGGTAAGGTATCTATGAGAAGGTAAATTTTGTTGCCTCTTAAATAAGAGGGGTGACCTTATAGAAGTGTATAAAATCATGAGAGGAATACATTGGGTAGATGCACCGAGCTTCTTGCCCAGAGTAGGGGAATCGAGAACCAGAGGGCATAGGTTTAAGGTGAAGGGGGAAAGATTTTGTAGGAATCCGAGGGGTAACTTTTTCACACAAAGGGCGGTGGGTGTATGGAATGAACTGCCAGAAGAGCTAGTTGAGGCAGGTACCATCGCGCCGTTTAAGAAACATTTGGACAGGTATATGGTTAGGAAATGTTTAGACGGGTATAGGCCAAATGCAGGCAGGTGGGACAAATGTAGATGGGACATGTTGGTCAGTGTGGGGAAGTTGGACCGATGGGCCTGTTTCTACGCTGTTCCTACAGCCAAGGTTTGTGGATATGAACAGTGGCGGACTGGCCAGGGTGTCAGCTTGCCCGATGGCAAGTGGGCCCCTGATGAAGTGGGCCCCCTATATCAAGTGGGCCCCTGATGAAGTGGGCCCTCTTTGTCTCCTGGCAACCAATATTTTTAGACCCAGTCCGCCACTGGATATGAAAGCAAATTATTTAAACAAGAATTGGTTTGGAATCATAAGACATTGGCGTTCATCAGGGTAACGAGCTGTCACATTGATCTGACTGATATGCTAGGATCGCCATATGGATTACTACAAAAACAGCAAATATACTGATGAAACAAAAGATTGACAGCATTAAAAACAGGTTAGATGAAGTTGCAAAGAGTTATTAGTTGGAAGGAACTGCAGATGTTGGTTTAAACCAACGATAGGCACAAAATGCTGGAGAAACCCAGCGGGACAGGCAGTGTCTCTGGAGAGAAGGAATGGGTGGCGTTTCGGGTCAAGACCCTTCTTCGGAGTGAAGAAGGGTCTCCACCCGAAACGTCACCCATTCCTTCTCTCCAGAGATGCTGCCTGTCCCAAAGAGTTATTAGTAGTTTAACTGAAGGTGGAAAACCATGGCATATAGATTTAATAAAACCAAATGTCCTTTGCAGGAAGGTTCGCTAGTGAGACTCAGGAGGGTTTTAAGTGGAATGGCTGGGGGTGGGAACCAAAGCAAACAAGTAAGGCTCAAAGAATGGACAGGCAGGGAGATGTTCATGAATATGGGGATGATGAAGGGCTGAAGTGTGTTTACTTCACTGCAAGGAACATTGTGGGTAAAGCTGATGAGCTGAGAGACTGAGGAAGGGTCTCGACCCGAAACGTCACCTATTCCTTTGCAGGGAGAATGTAATGCAGTACTGAGAGAGAACATACTGGAGGCTACATCTTCTGAGACATTATAGCTTGAGCTAAAAAATAAGAAAGACCTTTACTTTAATTGGATTATATGATAGACCACCCATAGCCAGCAGGTAATGGACGATCAGAATTGTAGACAGATTACGGAAGGATTTGTTGGTCTTTGGTGGGAATGCAAGGAGCGGCATGACTGCTGTCTGTGCGGAGTTTGTACGTTCTACCCCATGACAACATGGGTTTTCTCCAAGATCTTCTATTTCCTTCCACACTCCAAACATGTACAGGTTTATAGGTTAATTGGCTAGGTGTATGTGTAAATTGTCTCTAGCGTGTGTAGGATGGTGATCGCTGGTCGGTGCGGACTTGGTGGGCCTATTTCTGTGCTGTATCTCTAAACTAAACTAAAATGATGCAAGAATGATGCTCAAATTCTGATATTTAAATTATAAAGAGAGATTGGGTAGTATTGCCTGGATCTGGATTGGTTTTCAAGACAAGAGCAACAATTGAGATGGGAGGCTGATGTTCCGCAATTGCACCAATTCTCCCGATGTTCTATCACCCTACAAATCATACAAAGCCAATGCACATAAAGTGACTTCCAGAGCAGCCAACTAACCCCGGATGCCCCGGCAGGTGCTGTCTCCTCTTTGGAAGCAGACTGACTGTCTGCCGCAGATTATCCAGGAGAGCAGTGCTTGCGAGGACCTTTGTCTCCTCTTCTTCCTCTGGAGGTGGTCCTGGATCCAGACCTGCAAGAACAGAACCGCAGTCACATGGGGATGTTGGGACACGGTAGAGTACGGTGAACACCTTTGCTCAGTCCCCCTGGACATACTACCTTGCATATCTTTCATTCATTGTTCTTTATCTCACTACATCATCGTCTATATCCCTTGTTTCCCTTTCCCTTGACTAGTCTGAAGAAGGATCTCGAACCGAAACGTTACCCATTCCTCTCTCCAGAGATGCTGCCGGTCCCGCTGAGTTACTCCAGCATTGAGTGTCTATGTTTGGTAGGGTACTATGTTCCATGAACACACAGCCACAAAATACAGTCCTTTGAACAACCTCTTCAATAATCTTCACCAGTGGGGCACTTCTTGAAATGGCCTGAGTGAATTCGTTGGGCCGAAGGGCCAGTTTTAGAAACATAGAAAAATAGGCACAGGAGTACGCCATTCGGCCCTTCGAGCCCATTCAATATGATCATGGCTGATCATCTAAAACCAGTGCTTTTTCCCCATATCCCTTGATTCCTTTAGTCCTAAGAGATAAAACTATCTCTTGAAAACTTGAAATACACATTTCATATGTATCTTTCAATCAATCAATCAATTTTAACGCAATTAGAAAGAGTGGAGATGTTTTAATGGAATTTTGTATAGGTGCCTGGTGAGAGGGCAGCTGGAATGCTAGATATAGGCTGGTCTCTCAAACTGAGTGAGTCATTGTATTGTCCAAAATTTGTGCAGTTACAATAGACAATAGGTACAGGAGTAGGCCATTCGGCCCTTCGAGCCAGCACCGCCATTCAATGTGATCATGGCTGATCATCCACAATCAGTACCCCGTTCCTGCCTTCTCAATTGATAATAATTGATTGAAAGATACAGCATTGAAATAGGGCCATCTGGCCACATAGGGGCACATGAGCTCCAAACCCGCACGTCTTTGGGACGTGGGAGGAAACCGGAGCACCCACAGGAAACCCACGTGGGCACAGGGAGAACGTGCAAACTCTGCACAGACAGCACCGGACGTCCGGATCAAACCCGGGTCTTTGGCGCTGTGAGGCAGCGGCTCTACCTCTGCTCCACTTTGCTGCAAAATTGGTGCAGGAATGAATTCGCTGCCTGGGTGATTGGAAGCAGGAACCAGGGTCTGGAAATAAGGGCTGGACATTCATGACTGACCCGAGGGGAAATGTCTTCAACCCAAATGTAGCGATCATTTGGAATTCTCCGTCTAACATGCTATGAAGGCTCAGGTACTGTGTATATTCAACAGAGATCAAATTAATTTGGGATATCAAGAAAATCAAGGGAAATGAAATTAGTGCAAGGAGATGGCACTGAAGAAACTGACCATAATTCTATAAGGAGGATGTTGTTCCACTGTACCTCAGTACACGTGACTGATAAAGTACCATACCATTCCATATGAAGCGGGAAAGAGTGTAGAGAAGTTTTACCAGGACGTTGCCAGGACTTGAGGACCTGAGCTAAAGGGAGAGATTGGGCAGGCTAGGACTTTATTCTTTGGAGTGCGTGAGGGGTGATCTCATAGAGATGTATAAGATCATGAGGGGAATAGATGGAGTGAATACACAGAGTCCTTTACCCAGAGTAGCAGAATCAAGAACCAGGCGACATAGGTTTAAAGTGAGAGAGGAAAGATTGAATAGGAACCTGAGGGGCAACTTTTTCACATAGGGTATGGAACAAGGTGACAGAGGAGGTAGTTGAGCAAGTGCAATAACTAAATTTAACAGACATTTGGACAGGGACATGGATAGAAAGGTTTAGAGGAACATAGGCCAAACGCAGGTAGGTGTGACTATGTAAATGGGGCATCTAGGTTGGCATGGGCAAGTTGGGCCGAAGGGCCTGTTTCAATGCCGTATGAATCTATAATCTTATTGAATGGCGGAGTCGTGAAAAGGGTGAGGATAGTCGACTGTTGCTTTTACTCATGGAAACAAGGAACTGAAGATGCTGTTTACATAAAAGCACAAAGTGTTGGAGTAACTCAACGGGTTAGGCAGCATTCTGTAAAACATGGATCGGTGATGTTTCTGGATGGGACCCCTCTTCAGGCTGGGGAATCAGGAAAAATAGCTGGAGAGGAGGGCCGGTGATATGTGAACACGGGTGAGGGGGGTTTCTGATGGACAGATTGTTGGACAAATACCACAGGTGTGAGTCTGTCCTGCCCCTCCTCTCTTCCAGCTTTTTCTCCCGATCCCCCAGTCTGAAGAAAAGTCCCGAAAGAGTTGCAAATTGAGAAGTTAGTCACAATTAGAGTCAAGGTTAGAGTCTTGTATCCTTTTCTTGCTTTTATTACTTTTCAGTTTTAGTTTAGTTTAGAGATACAGCGCAGAAACAGGCCCTTCGGCCCACCAGGTGCACGCGGACCAGTGATCCCCGCTCACTAACACTATCCTACACCCACTAGGGATAATTTTTACATTTACCAAGCCAATTAACCTACAAACCTGCACGTCTTTGGAGTGTGGGAGGAAACCAAAGATCTCGGAGAAAACCCACGCAGGTCACGGGGAGAACGTACAAACTCCGTACAGACAGCACCCGTAGTCGGGATCGAACCCGGGTCTCCGGCGCTGCATTCCCTGTAAGGCAGCAACCCTACCGCTGCGCCACCGTATCGCCACCATGACTTATGCCTTCTTCTCATTGGATCACCCAATATGCATACCCACCACACAGAACTCCAGAAGCCTAGTTTAATAGCTTTGCTAAGTCTTTAATCAGGTGGTGAATCGATAGAATTAATTGCTACAGACGGCTGTGGAGGCCAAGTCATTGGGTATTTGCGAGGCAGAGATTGACAGATTCTTGATTAGTACGAGTGTCAAGGGTTATGGGGAGAAGGCAGCAGAATGGGGTTAAGTGGGAAAGATAGATCAGCCATGATTGAATGGTGGAGTAGACTTGATGGGCCGAATGGCCTAATTCTGCTCTATGAACTTATGTACTTATGAACAGAGGCAATGAACAACAATAATGCAAATAATCTGACCTTCCTCTTGCTCTGCTGCCGAGCTACATTCTGGCAGCACGCTGGTGGAAACCGATGCCTTCCCCTTCCGCCTTGTGTTCTTCTTCTGTTTAAACTCCTGGGTGTCCCATTCAAGGTCCCACAGCCAGGGGTCGTCTTTGTACCTGGGAAAGAGAAGTTGTATAATGGCCGATACATGCAACATCTTGCAGCGTGGCGAACATAGGAGAAAACTACTTCCCACTGTGACACCAAGAGTCGCAGTGTCGACCCTGGAGTGAAATACAGGTCCATCGCCGATTTTCCCATTCCAGAGCCTTGCCGGATTATCCGTTTTGCCGGGGCAGCAGAGAGGATTTAAACGGTACTGTAATGTTCCGCCTGGGCCACCAGGGGGCGAGATACCGGGTGGCAAAGGCGGCCTTGGACGTTGGCTATGGGAACGGATCTGCAGGCTCTGGCCAGGCCAGAGTTCCAGAGCCCCGGCCGCAGGGGTAAAAAAGCTGGAGTAACTCAGCGGGTCAGACTCCATCTCTGGAGAAAAGGAATAGGTAATGTTCTGGGTCTATGTAGATTAAGATTTTCACTGAACTCTACATAAAAATGGAATTTCACCGTCCCTAGGTGAATACAGTACAACTGAACCATTGATTTATCTGGCAATCAAATTTAACAAGTGGCTCACCTTTCTGCTTCGAGTAGCTGGCAGGCATCGTTAGCCAGGTTCATGAGGGACTGCTGCATCTCCCACTGTAGCTCCTCATAGGTGCCCTGTGCTTCATCTTGGTAACGCTTCCAGTTGTGGTTTACAGGAAGGTAGCACTGGCCCATCTCCAGCATGCCAGCGAAGGTCACCGGGTGTGGACACCTTAAGACGTAGAACAACCATAGTTACAGCTCTGTGTTCCCCACCAACATGGTGGCCCAGCGGTAGGGTTGCTGCCTTGCAGCTCCAGAGACCCGGGTTCGATCCTGAGTACGGGTGCTGTCTGTACGGAGTTTGTACCTTCTCCCCTTGACCTGCTAGGGTTTTCTCCGAGGTCTTTGTTTTCCTCTAACGCTCCAAAGACGTGCAGGTCTACAGGTTAACCAGTTTTGTATAAATGTAAATTGTCCCTAGTGTGTGTAGAATAGTGTTAGAGTGCGGGGATCGCTGGTTGGTGCAGACTCGGTGGGCCAACGGCCCTGTATCTGCAAAACTAAACTTAACAAAATCAGAAAGTCATGCCTTTCGTCACACTTCGAGCTGGTGACTTCTCTGGTTGTATGGTACAGGGAGTCCTGACTGGTTGCATCACGGCCTTGTTCAGCAACCCAAATGCCCAGGAAAGAAGGAGATCTACTGCGAGTGGTAGACACTGCCTGGTCCATCACAGATACTGACCTCCTCACTATCGAAGGGATCAAAAATGTGGGCGGCGCGACCGACGTCGCAGCGGCCTCTGCAGTCTGTCTGTATATTTTTTTAGGCCTGTTGAGGGTTTAGTTTGTAGTGGGTTTTTAAATGTGTATGTGTGGGGGGTGGGTGGGGGAAACTTTTAAATCTCTTCCCTGCATGGAGACCCGACCTTTTCCCTGTCGGGTCTCCGTTGCCGTTGGGGCCTAGCGCCGTGGAGCGGCCTCGAACCGGAGCGACCTGGGGGCTGAAGTCACGGAGCCTGTGGAGCTGTGGAGCTGTGGAGCTGTGGAGCTGTGGAGCTGTGGAGCTGTGGAGCTGCGGACCTACGGACCTACGGACCTACCTCCGTGGAGCTAGCCAGCTTCGGAGCGTGGAGAGCTGCGGCGGCGAGCTGCTGCGAGCCGACTCCGGTGGATGGTGACACCGGGAGCTCGCGGGTCCCCGGTGGGAGATCGCTTTGCGGGGCACCGGCAACGGCGACTTCTCCCGCCCGAATTGCGGGGTTGAGAGTGACCTGGAGGGGGGGCCTTACAACGCCCGGCACGGCTGTAAATTGCCGCGAACTTGCTAGCGCCCGCTGGGGGCTCCAACACCAAGACCCGGGGCAGGGCCCTACATCGCCCGGCGTGGCTTTGAGTGGCCACGGACTTGCTAGCGCCCGCCGAGGGCTTTGACCTCGACTTCGGGAGAGGAATGGAGAGCAGGGGAGAGACAAGTTTTGCCTTCCATCACAGTGAGGAGGACTCACTGTGATGGATGTTTATGTGAATTGAATTGTGTTGGTGTGTGTCTTGGTTCTTTTTTTGTATGGCTGCAGAAACCAAATTTCGTTTGAACCTCATGTGAGGTTCAAATGACAAATAAAAGGTATTGTATTGTATTGTATTGTAAAAAGAGGTGCTGCCTCAAAAAGGCAGCCAATATTATCTAAGACCCATTCCATCTGGGCCACACTCTTTAGAGATACAGCACAGAAACAGGCCCTTCGGCCCACCGACCAGCGATCAACCTTTCACTAGTTCTACCGTAACCCACTTCTCCATCCACTCCCTACACACGAGGGGCAATTTTACAGAGGCCAATTAACCTACAAACCCGCGCGTCTTTGGGATGTGGGAGGAAACCAGAACACCCAGAGGAAACCCAGGTGGTCACAGAAACATGCAAACTCCACAAGGGCAGCACCCGAAGACAGGGTGGAACCCGAGTATCTGGCGCTGTGAGGCAGCAGTTCTACCCGCTGCAACACTGTGCCGCCCCTTGGGACTAAATGGGATACTGATTGGCAACTTGACAATGTGGTCAGTGTGGACATGATGGGCCGAAGGGTCTGTTTTGTGCCAGGCACATCTATGAGTAAGTCAGACAGCATCTGTATCAGGTGGTAGTAGAAGGCTAATGGGCTTCTCATTGTAGTCAGCAAAACCTGTGAACATACAATGATCCCGCAGTCTCAGCGAGTAGATGCAAGCAAGTCGTTTCAATGCTCCTCCTCGCCTAAATAACAAGCATTTTTGTGATAGGAAATGTGTGGGAAGGAACTGCAGATGCTGGTTTATAGACACAAAATGCTGGAGTAACTCAGAGAGTCAGGCAGCATCTCTGGAAAAAAGGAGTAGGTGACATTTCGGGTCGAGACCCTTCTTCAGACTTCAGGGTGTTTCTCATAAGACAGACAACTTATTCGTTAGAGTGAGGCCAAATGCAAATTGAAAATTGGAGGAACAACACCTCATATTAGCTTGGGCAGCTTACACCCCAGCAGTATGAATATTGATTTCTCTACCTTCAAGTTACCCTTGCATCCCCTCCCTCCATCCCTTCCCCACCATGGTCATCGTACTAGTTTCACTGTTATCCAGTTGAGTTTCACTGTTTGTAGAACTCGTCATCACCTTCCCCACAGCCAACAATGGACCATTGTGGGCTCCACCGTTCCTTGTTCTTCATTGCTTTTTTTGCATAACTTCCATTCATTTGTTCCGTGTACCATCTATATCTCTCGTTTCCCTCGCCCCTGACTCCCAATCTGTACAAGGGTCTCGACCCAAAACGTCACCTATCAATTTTCTCCAGAGATGCTGCCTGAACCACTGAGTTACTCCAGCTTTTTGTTTCTTACTTTGTGATAGGAAATGCTGGCTGTGTTTTGAACGCTGGTGGGAGCAGGGGGGATTATGCCAAGCCTTTGCCTATGTGCCCTTGCTTATGATTACAGTGGAGGGAATATAAGATTTCACAATGACTTGAATGGCCTCATTCTGTGATTAGTTCAGAGATGATGTAAGGGATGATGTAAGAGATGATTGAAGCTCTCCAGCTATGAATTCCCCAGGTGGTGACAGTCAGAACCTTTTTCCCAGGACAGAAAAAATCAAATACTCGAAGGCATCGCTTTAAAGTGAGAGGGGGAAAGTGAAATAGAAAGGTTTAGTTTAGTTTAGAGATTCAGCGCGTAAACAGGCCCTTTGGCCCACCGAGTCCGCACCGACCAGCGATCGCTGCACATTATCTCTACCCTACAGACTCTAGGGACTATTTTACATTTTATACTAAGCCAATTAACCTATAAACCTGCGGGGAGAACGTGTAAACTCCGTACAGCCAGCACCCGTGGTCAGGATTGAACTCTCACGCTATAAGGCAGCAACTCCACCGCTGCCCACCGTGCCAACAAAGTGCGGGGCAACTTTTTTTTTACACAGAGTGTGTGAGTGCCTGGATTGTGCTGCTGGGGTTGGTATTTACGATTGACAGACACGATAGTGACATTTACGAAAGAGACTATCTACGATACACAGATGCGAGAGTGACATTTAAGAGGCTTTTGGATAGGCATCTGGATATGCAGGGAATGGAGGGTTATGTTGGCATCATGTTTAACACAGACGTTGTGGGCAAAGGGCCTGCTCTTGTGCTGAAGATAGACACTAAATGCTGGAGTAACTCAGCGGGTCAGACAGCATCTCTGGAGAAAAAGGATGGCCGGGACACTTCTTCAACTGTTCTTGTGCTGAGCTGTTCAATACCTATCCAATAATATTCTTATCAAAATCAACTGGGATAGTCTGACAACCTTCAACCTGTGTGGGGCTCGATAAGATGACAGTGCCACATTTATTATGGCTGAATCTGGCTTCAGAATAAGGGGAATGGAGGGCATTGCTTATTCAGAAACGTCGACTCACCTTTCTAGAAACAGTGGAAGCTCCTCACAAACCACCTCGTACGTAGCCTTAACGTCAAGTGCACAGTATTGCATCAGCGCCTGTTATCGGTGAATAAAGTACATATAACGGCCAAAAATTAAAATCATTCACGTCACGATATACTTCTCATATTTCGATAGAGTATACCCTCGTTATAACAGACCACATGATGGAAAATAACGGTGTCTGTTATTACGGATTATCTGCTATAACCAAATAAGAGGGTTAATATGTACAGTACTATTTGAAGGAGAGCCAATTGAAGAAGGGTCCCGGCCCGAAACGTCACCCATCTTTTTCTCTAGAGATGCTGTCTGACCCGCTGAGTTACTCCAGCACTTTGTGTCTATCTTCAGCACAAGAGTAGGCCCTTTGCCCACAATGTCTATGCTGAACATGATGCCAACAAACACTACCTAATAAACAGTAGACGACACACAATACCTAGTGGCACCGTGGTAGAATTGCTACCGTATAGCGCCAGAGACCCGGGTTCGACGCTGACCACGGGTGCTGACTGTGACGGCGTGGGTTTCCACCGGGTGCTCGGGTTCCGAGACGTACGGACGTGCGGTTTAGTTGGCATCTGTGGGTCGTGCGGGTAAAGCCGCTGCCTCGCGATGCCGGGGACCCGGGTTTGATCCTGGTACCGTGTGCTCCCGGTGATGCCGTGGGGTTTCTCTGGGTGCTCGGGTTCTATGCTGAACACTGTGAGTTGTTCCTAGTATGTCGGGTGGTGCCAGGGCCCCAAAGAGAGGGGGCGTGATTGCGGATGGTGGGGCCTGGGGTCATGGTCTCTGGCGTTGTGTTACGGCCGCTGCGATTCACGGAGACAAGTTGGGGTGCGGGCATACATGTCTTTGTGTTGGGGGTGAGGGGGGGGGGGGGGGCTGTGCATGCGGGTAGACCCATGGGAAGAGAGATAGAACCACTGCGGTACTATTCTGCACACTGTGATTTGTCACAGAGATAGAGACAGATCTAGTGTATGGGTGATCGCTGGCAGACTTGGTGTTTCCGCACTGTATCTCTAAACTAAACTAAGCCTAAATGGTTCGAAAACACCATTCGCTCTAATCACCCAGTGGTTGTTCCGTGAAACAACAAACTCGGTCTACAAGTTCAGAATTAAAGGACGTTCTTTGGATGAGATGAGGAAGAATTTCTTTAGTCAGAGGGTGGTGAATCGGTGGAATTCTTTGCCACAGATGGCTGTGGAGGCAATCAGTGGATATATTTATGGCAGAGAAAGATAGATTCTTGATTAGTGTGGTGTCAGAGGTTATGGGGAGAAGGGGGTTAGGTGGGAGAAATAGATCAGCTATGATTGAATGGTGCAGTAGACTTGATGGGCCGAATGGCCTAATTCTACTCCTATCACTTATGATCTTATGATTTACAACAGATTAACAGATTTGGTCCGCTTTAACCAAAGTCCATTATAAAATGGTCCTCTAAAACAAGGGTCCACTGTATTTCACACAGACAGGAATATTCTGCTTTGGACATTTTGCCTAAGTTGACTGATTGATTGAAAGATACAGCTTGGATACAGACCCTTCAGCCAACTGGTCCATGCCAACTATCCATCGCCCATTTACATCCATTCTTTGTTCAAAAGGGAACTGCAGATGCTGGAATATCGAAGGTACACAAAATTGCTGGGGAAACTCAGCGGGTGCAGCAGCATCTATGGAGCGAAGGAAATAGGCGACGTTTCGGGCCGAAACCCTTCTTCAGACCGAGTCTGAAGAAGGGTTTCGGCCCGAAACGTCGCCTATTTCCTTCGCTCCATAGATGCTGCTGCACCCGCTGAGTTTCCCCAGCAATTTTGTGTACCTACATCCATTCTTTGTCGCTTTCTCGTCCACTCCCTACACACAAAGGGCAATTTTGCATAGATCAATCAGCCTACAAACCTGCATGTCTACGGGATATGGGAGGAAACCAGAGCACCCGGAGGAACCCATGCATTCACTGGGAGAACATGCAAACTCCACACAGACAGCACCCCGAGGTCAGGATTGAACCCGGTCTCTGGCGCTGTGAGGTAGTGGCTCCTCCCAGTGCAGCACTGTGCCACCACAGAACATTCCAAGTGGACCTCTCCGGCTGTGCAACTTCCCCCAGCGACTGGAGTCGTTTAGTGCAAGGTAAAGCCAGTAAAGTCCGATCAAGCATTGTCCGGGGATCATCAATGAGGTAGATAGTAGTTGGTAGATGGACATCACACGCTGCAGCACTGGTGAGGAAGGCAAGGCAGCGCCTTTACCACCTCAGGCAATTGAGGAAATTCAGAGTGCCTCTGAGGATCCTCCAGTGCTTCTACTCAGTGGCTGTGGAAAGCATCTTGTCCGGAAATATCACGATTTGGTTTGGGAACTGCTCTGCCCAGGACAAGAAGGCTCTGCAGAGAGTAGTGTGTTTGGCCGAACCCACTATGGGAACTACACTCGCCCCCCTGCAGGAACTATACATCAGAAGGTGCAACTCCAGAGCCAACAAGATCATGGGAAACCCCTTCCACCCCAGCAATGGACTGTTCCAGCTGCTACGGTCAGGCAAACGCCTCCGTTGCCATGCTGTGAAAATGGAGAGGTTGAGAAGGAGTTTCTTCCCAGAGGCCATTAGGACTGTAAACTCCTTTCTCACCAGGGACTAACTTACTGGACCAATTTACTGTTGTGTGGTGTCTTTTTAAAATTGCTGTTTTTTCTTTTTTTCCCTCCCAGAAATATGTAATATGTGAATATGTGATTCTGTTCCATTCTGTTTTGTAGTTTGTACAATCTGCAAGCATTGCCACTTTTCATTTCACTGCACATCTCGTATGTGTATGTGACAAATAAACTTGACTTGACTTGAGTTCAGCACTGCTCTCTGGTTGTGGTAGGATGATTCAGTTGCTTGATAACAGCTGGGAAGAAAATGTCCCATGATCTGTTTGTAAACCTAAAATGTCGTCTGTCCATTTCCCTCTACAGATGCTGCCCGATTCAGAATTCTCACAGCAGTTTGACTTTAACTGCAGAGCTGTCATTTGGAGATTTGCAACAATGCATGATGTACCATCGTGCGACAGTGAAGTGTAGTCCACAACGTTGTCTCACCTGGAAGTTGTCCCGAACATCGTTCATGTTGCCCTTGATGAAAATCTCTCGAGCCTCCTTCTCCAGTGGTTTTCCCCCAACGTAGAGTGCGTGGACATCTGCCAGGTTATTGATGCTGCTGATGTCCACCCAGTCCCACGCTCCAATCTACAACGGCAACACTACACGTATGACCATCTATCAAACCCGCCGATATCAGATTCAGTATTTACAATGCATCTCCTTATCCCTTCAAGCACAGTGAGACCAAGGTTAGAAACCTGCACTGGCAATGAACTGTTATTGATTAGGTAGACAAAAATGCTGGAGAAACTCAGCGGGTGAGGCAGCATCTATGGAACAAAGAAAATAGGCAACGTTTCGGGCCGAAACTCTTCCTCAGACTGATTTTGCAGTATCTGCAGTTCCTTCTTAAACATGTTATTGATTAGTACAGGTTTTAGAGGTTATGGGGAGAAGGCAGGTGAATGGGTTTAGGAGGGAGGGATAGATCAGCCATGATTATTCGACAGAGTAAACTTGATGGGCCGAATGGCCTAAATCTGCTCCTATCACATGAACCTGATCAATATGATTAACGAGACTCAAGGAACTGCAGATTCTGGAATGCCGAAATTACTCAGCGGGTCAGGCAGCATCTGTGGTGGGAATGGACAGGCAACGTTTTGTGGCGGACCCATTCTCAGACTGATACTGAAACATAATTCCAATCAAACACATGGATGTAGATCACAGTTGGATGAACACAAAACGCTAGAGTAAGTCAGCGGGTCAGGCAGCATCTCTGGAGAAAAGGAATAGGTGTTGTTTCAGGCCGAGACCGTTCTTCAGACAACTGATAACAGTGACATCGTTCAGCACAGACATTGTGGGGCCAAAGGGCCTGTTAAAGTTCTGTACTGTTCCGTGTTATATAATTAACTCCCAGTTATATTCCACGGTAATGCATAGGCAACAGCTTCTCCCTAACACACAGGTACACAATCACAGAGACACTGATGCTACTTCACCCTGAAGCCATTTAGCAAGACTACCAGGAGTGTGAGTAGGAACACTATCCACGAACCTTCTGCCCTCCTGGCGATATATCCCATGGAGTTCATGTTTACCCGTCAAAGATATGGACGGCAACAAGAGCCAACCATTTAGTTGTGGGCCAACCATCCCCTTGAGACGTAGATACTCCAGCACAAACTCCGCTGTGCGGCACGGTGGCGCAGCGGTAGAGCTGCTGCCTCACAGCGCCGGAGACCCGGGTTCGATCCTTACTGCGGGTGCTGTTTGTACAGAGTTTGTATGTTCTCCCAGTGACCTGTGTGGGTTTCCTCCCAATTTCCGAAGACGTACTAATTTGTAGGTGAATTGACTTCAGTAAAATTGTAAAATTTACAGTGAAAATTACAATTAAAATTATAAATTGTCCCTAGAGAGTAAGATAGCGTTGGTGTATGGGTTGATCGCTGGTCGGCGTGGACTCAGTGGGCTGAAGGGCCTGCTTCCGCGCTCTATGCCTAAAGTCAAAAAGTCGAAAAGTTGAAATTTGAGGAAGGACATCCTTGTGATTGAGGCAGTGCAGCGTAGGTTAACGAGATTGATCCCTGGGGTGGCGGGACTGTCATATGAGGAAGGATTGAAAAGACTAAGCTTGTATTCACTGGAGTTTAGAAGGTTGAGGGGGGATTTTAAAGAAACATATAAAATTATAAAAGGACTGGACAAGCTAGATGCAGGAAAAATGTTCCCAATGTTGGGCGAGTCCAGAACCAGGGGCCACAGTCTTAGAATAAAGGGGGGGGGGGGGGGGCATTTAAGAATGAGGTGAGTCTTAGAAGTGAAATTAGAGCTGAGATGAGGAAAAACTTCACACAGAGAGTTGTGAATTTTCACCCAGAGAGTTGTGAATTTGTGGAATTCCCTGCCACAGGGGGCAGTAGAGGCCAAATCACTGGATGGGTTTTCTCTTAAATCTCTCTCTTTAGATAGAGCTCTAGGGGGTAGCGGAATCAAGGGATATGGGGAGAAGGCAGGCACGGGTTATTGATTGGGGACGATCAGTCATGATCGCAATGAATGGCGGTGATGACTCGAACGGCTGAATGGCCTCCTCCTGCACCTATTTTCTATGTTTCTTTGAAAAGTGAATGGAACAGAGATGGGTCTGAGTAGACTGCAAGTAAAAGGAAAATACCAAACAAGGTGGATGTACATTATATATGACTGCAATAGCCCAGGATATCACTGATGATTTAACCCACTAAGTTCCCAAGGAGTTAACACTAGTTTAATTAACTATTTCCTGGGTCGCTACCCTTGTCTCAGAGGAACTTGCCCACAACTAGTGCAAGATTCACTGAGTGGACTGAATGCACCCAGAGTACAGTTATCACAGAAGTGGCAATGGAGCTGTTTACAACTCCAGCAGGAAACTGGCGATTCAGAGTGAAGGACAGTACCTGTGTGGCCCTTGGTACATTTCCAAGCGAATCCACAGCAATATGGAACACACACAACTACTTAAGATACATACAAAGTGCTGGAGTAACTCAGCGGGCCAGGCAGCATCTCTGGAGAAAAAGGATGGGTGACGTTTCAGGTCTGGACCCTCAGTCTGAAGAACGATCCCGAACCGAAACGTCACCCACCTTTTTTCTCCATAGATGCTGCCTGACCCGCTGAGCTACTCCAGCACTTTGTGTTTCTCATTGGTCTAAGCCAGCATCTGCAGTTCATTGTTTCTACACACACCTACTTTCTCTGGATGAAGCAAGGATAAATGTTATACAACTCCGGTTGACTCATTCTTGACCCACCATTGACTCCATCTATACTTCATGCTGCCTTGAGAATGCAAGCAAAATAACCAAAGAGTGGTCCCAGCCCCGGCCATTCCTTTTGTTCCCTGCTCCTGTCTGGCAGAAGGTACGGTTCCTTGGAGGTGCGCACCACCAGACTCAAGAACAGCTTCTTCTCTGTTATCAGGCTTCTGATTGTTCTTTCCAAAGCTGGGGTCCTGTCCGATTCATCTCTACCCCATTGCGGAAATTGGACTCTGTGTATGGAACTGGTGCGTTACAATGCTGAGAACTGTATTCTGCATTTTATATCTTTCTCTTCAATCTACCGCTTGTACTTGAGTTTGACTTGATTGTTTTAATTTTAGACATACAGCTTGTAAACAGGCCCTTCGGCCCACAGAGTCCTCGCCGACCATCTATCACCTGTACAATAGTACCATGTTGTCCCACCTTTCAAATCTTACACACGAAGGGGCAATTTACAGAAGCCAATTAATCTACAAACTTGTACATCTTCGGAATGTGGGAGAAAACCGAAACTCCCGGAGAAAGCCCGCGCGGTATTGTATTCCAGTATAGTATTTTATGATCTGATTTGATAGCATGCACAACAAAGCTCTTCACTGTACCTCGGTACATGTACACAATAATAAACCTATACCTAAAACGACATATTTGAATCATTCCATTTGTGGTGATTTAGCCTCAGTGGTCATTAATATATTAGTAGAATGGGTAATACGGAAAATAGGTGCAGGAGTAGGCCATTCGGCCCTTCGAGCCAGCACCGCCATCCAATGTGATCATGGCTGATTATCCACAATCAGTACCCCATTCCTGCCTTCTCCCCAAATCCCTTGATTCCACTCTCCCTAAGAGCTCTATCTAACTCTCTTTTGAATGCATCCAGTGAATCGGCCTCCACTGCCTTCTGAGGCAGAGAATTCCACAAATTCACAACTCTCTGTGTGAAATAGTTTTTCTTCATCTCAGTTCTAATTGGCTACCTCTTATTCTTAAACTGTGGCCCCTGGCTCTGGACTCCCCCTACATCAGGAACAGGTTTCCTGCATTTAGCTTGTCCAATCCCTGACTAATTTTATATGTTTCTATAAACGAGTTCCCTTCGCATCCTTCTAAAATCCAGTGAATACAAGCCCAGTCGCTCCATTCTCTCAGCATATGAGAGTCCTGCCATCCCGGGAATTAACCTGGTGAACCTACGCTGCACTCCCTCGATAGCAAGAATGTCCTTCCTCAAATTAGGAGACCAAAACTGCACACAATACTCCAGGTGTGGTCTCACTAGGGCCCTGTACGACTGCAGAAGGACCTCTTTGCTCCTATACTCAAATCCTCTCGTTATGAAGGCCAACTTGCCATTAATTTTCTTCACTGCCTGCTGTACCTGCATGCTTACTTTCAGTGACAGATGTACAAGGACACCCAGCTCTCGTTGAACTTCTCCTTTTCCTAACGGACACCATTCAGGTAATAATCTGCTTTCCCGTTCTTGCCGGCAAAGTGGATAACCTCACATTTATCCACATTATACTGCATCTGCCATGCATCTGCCCACTCTTTCAACCTATCCAAGCCACCCTGCATCCTCATAGCATCCTCTTCATAGTTCACACTGCCACCCAGCTTTGTGTCATTTGCAAATTTGATAATCTTACTTTTAATTCCTTCATCTAAATCATTGATATAGATTGTAAATAGCTGCGGTCCCAGCACCAAGCCTTGCGGAACCCCACTAGTCACTGCCTGCCATTCTGATAGGGATCCGTTAATCCCTACTCTTTGTTTCCTGTCTGCCAACCAATTTTCTATCCATGTCAATATCCTACCCCTAATACCATGTACTCTAATTTTGCCCATTAATCTGTGTGGGACCTTATCAAAGGTTTTCTGAAAGTCCAGATGCACTACATCCACTGGCTCTTCCTTATCCATTTTACTTGTTACTGTTACACCCTCAAAAAATTCCTGAAGATTAGTCAGGCAAGAATTCCCCTTCATAAATCCATGCTGACTTGGACCGATCCTGTTACTGCTATCCAAATGCGCCACTTACATCTTTAATAATTGACTCCAGCATCTTCCACACCCCCGATGTCAGACTAACTGGTCTATAATTCCCTGTTTTCTCTCTCCCTCCTTTCTTAAAATGTGGGATAACATTAGCTACCCTCTAATCCCCTGGAAGTGATCCAGAATCTATAGAACATTGGAAAATGATCACCAATGCCTCCACGATTTCTTGAGCCACCTCCTTAAGTACCCTGGCATGCAGACCATCAGGCCCTGGGGATTTATCAGCCTTCAGTCCCATCAGTCTACCCAACACCATTTCCTAACTAATGTGAATTTCTTTCAGCTCCTCCGTCACCCTGGATTCTCTGTCCACGAGTACTTCTGGAAGATTGGTCCTGTCTTCACTAAGGAAGACACAAACAAAGTACCTATTCAACTCGTCTGAGATTTCCTTGTTCCCCATAATAAATTCACCTGTTTCTTTCTTCAAGGGACACACATTTGTCTTAACTAATCCTTTCCTCTTCACATACCTAAAGAAGCTTTTACTATCCTCCTTTATATTCTTGGCTAGCTTACCTTTGTACTTCATTCTCCCCGTATTGCCTTTTTAGTTATCTTCTGTTGTTCTTAATAAGTTTCCCAATCCTCTGGCTTCCTGCTCATCTTTGCTCTGTTATTTGTCTTCTCTTTTAGTTTTATACTGTCCTTGACTTCCCTTGTCAGCCACAGTCACCTCTTACTACCCTTAGAATCTTTCTTCCTCTTTGGAATGAAATAATCTTGCATCTAGATTATTCCCAGAAATTCCTGCCATTGCTGTTCCACCGTCATCCCTGCTAGGGTCCCTTTCCAGTCAACTTTGTCCAGCTCCTCCCTCATGCCTCCATAGTCCCCATTGCTCAACTGTAATACTGACACTTCCGATTTTACCTTCTCCCTCTCAAATTGCAGATTAAAATTTACCATATTATGGTCACTACCTCCTAATGGTTCCTTTACCTTGAGTTCCCTTATCAAATCCGGTTCATTACACAACACTAAATCCAGAATTGTCTTCTCCCTGGTAGGCTCCAGTACAAGCTGCTCTAAGAATCCATCTCAGAGGCACTCCACAAACTCCCTTTCTTGGGGCCCTGTACCAACCTGATTTTCCCAGTCTACCTGCATGTTGAAATCTCCCATAACCACCATAGCATTACCTTTGTTACATGCCAATTTTAACTCCTGATGCAACTTGCACCCTATATCCAGGCTACTGTTTGGGGGCCTGTAGATAACTCCCATGAGGGTATTTTTACCCTTACAATTTCTCAGTTCTATCCACAATGACTCTACATCTTCTGATTCTATATCACCCTCACAAGGGACAGAATTACATTCCTTACCAACAGAGCTACCCCACCCCCTCTGCCCATCTGTCTGTCTTTTCGATAGGGCGTAGAACCCTGAATATTTAGTCCCCAGCTCCGATCCTCTTGCAGCCATGTCTCTGTAATTCCCACAATATCATGCCTACTAATCTCTGAGTCTCAAGCTCATCCACTTTATTTCTTATACTATATTCATATATAACACTTTTAATTCGGTATTCACCTCCCCTCTCACGCCGGTTCCTATTTCACCTGACTTTACTCTCTTATCTCTTCTTAAACTTTCCATCCCATTAATTCAGGTGTCTTTCGTAACTTTTCCTGTACTCTCTTCCCCTTTAACTCCATCCTTATACTTCCAATTTGTCGACCCTTCCCCCCCCCCCCCCCACCCCGCTATTTAGTTTAAACCCACCCATGGTGTAGTACCAGCAAACCTGCCTGCTAGAATGTTGGTCCCCCTCCAGTTAAGGTGCCACCCGTCCCTTTTGCACACCTATCCCAGAAGCGATCCCAGTGGTCTATAAATCTAAATCCTTGCTCCCTGCACCAGCTCCTCAGCCACACATTCAGATCCCCTATCTCCCTGTTCCTGCCCTCACCAGCACGAGGTACTGGAAGCAAACCAGAGATAACCACCCTAGAGGTCCTGCTTTTCAGCATTCTTCCTAACTCTCAAAACTCACGCTGCAGAACCTCCTTCCTCTTTTTCCCCCGACATCTTTTGTGCCGACATGCACAACCACTTCTGGCTGCTCCCCTTCCCCCTTCAGGATGTCCAGCAATCGGTTCGAGACATCTTCGACCCTGGCACCAGGGAGGCAACACCACCATCCTCGAGTCTCGCCTGTTGCCACAGAATCTCCTGTCCGTACCTCTCACTATTGAGTGACCCACCACTATGGCCTAACTGACGTAGGTCTCGCCGGTTGAGCCTCAGCGCAAGGATTTGATTGAAAGACCTGTCCGCCGCTCGGACTGGAAGTGTTTTCCGTCCCGACAGCTTCCAAGAGGGTGTACCTCCTGCACTCCACACTTACTTCCCTTCCTCATCACCACCCACCTTCGCTCTTCTTGTATCCTTGACGTAACAACCTCATTGTAGGTCCTGTCCAGGAAGCTCTCGTTTTCCTGGATGGTCCTGAAGTCATCCAGCTGCTGCTCCAGTTCCCTAACACGGTCCTTCAGGAGCTGCACCTGGGCAGTATTTCCACAGGTGTAGTCGTCAGAGGCACCAGCGGTGTCCCTGACTTCCCACATCCTGCAAGAGTCACACTGCAGCAACTTGCCTGCCATCATTTCAGTAGACCAATCCCAATTGGTTGGGCCTCTCACCTTCTCAACCTTTGAACGTTGTCTCCTCGCCGAAGACTCTCGAGCCAAAGACTCGCACTCTACTCACCAAAGCACTTCACCTCAACATTGCTACCGAATCAACTACTTTAGGGCTAATTTGTAAATTACTTGAACCTGTGCCTTTGGCGCTCTTTTTAAATCTCCGTTCCCTCTGACTCACCTTCTTTCAGCCAATACGCGCTCTCGCTGCTTCTTGACCCCTGAGTCCAGAACCAGGGGTCACAGTTTAAGAACAAGGGGTAGGCCATTTAGGACTGAGATGAGGAAAAACTTTTTCACCCAGAGAGTTGTGAATCTGTGGAATTCTCTGCCACCGAAGGCAGTGGAGGCCAATTCACTGGATGTATTCAAGAGAGTTAGATACAGCTCTTAGGGCTAAAGGAATCACGAGATATGGGGAAAAAGCAGGAATGGGGTAGTGAGTTTGGATGATCAGCCATGATCATATTGAATGATGGTGCTGGCTCCAAGGGCCGAATGGCCTACTTCTGCACCTATTTTCTATGTTTCTATGTTTTTATGTTAAGGGTCCGATCCGATTGCTGTTTTTGGTCGGACTCTAGTTCTTCCCTTTGCCCTTCACTTTGTCCATTGCTTCATATTCTCAAGGTTTAAATCCCCTGCAAAGTCGCGCCAGCTGAGCGTAGTTTGGAGAACTTACCCCTGGACCTTTGAACTTGCCCTTGGTTCGTTTGATGTGCCGTTTTACTTCTTCCAGGCCACTCCTCTTTCCCTTTTTACTTGCCATCCAGAGACTGCGCTGGAATCCCGTCAGCCCAGAGATGGCCATGTGCAAGCTCATCGTATCCAGAAATCTCAACTTGGTCGCCTGCAGACATACACAACACACAGTAAACGCTGACAGTATGGTGTCATAGAGTCATACAGCGTGGAAACAGACCCATCAGCCTAACTAGGCCATGCCGACCAACATGTCCCATCTACAGGAGTCCCACTTACCTGCGTTAGGTCCATATCCCTCATGTACCTGTCTAAATGTTTCTTAAATGTTGGGATAGTCCCAGCCTCAACTACCTCCTCCGGCAGCTTGTTCCATACACCCACCACCGTTTGTGTGAAAATTTACCCTTCAGTTTCATACAAAATCTTTCCCCCTTCACCTTAAACCCATGCCCTCTGTTTCTCGATTCCTCTACTCTGGGCAAGAAACTCTGTGTCTCCATTCATCTCCATTTTATGCACCTCTATAAGATCACCCCTTATCTTCCTGCGCTTCAGGGAATAGAATCCAGTCTGCTCAACCTCTCCCTATAACTCAGACCCTCGAGTCCTGGCAACATCCTGGTAAATTTTCCCTGCACCCTTTCCAACTTGACAACATCTTTCCCAGAACTGAACACAATACTCTAAATGCGGTCTCACCAACATCTTATATAACTGCAACATGACCTCCCAACTTCTATACTCAATACTCTGATTGATGAAGGCCAATGTGCCAAAGATTTTCGACCACGCCATCTACCAGCAACGCCCTCTTCAAGGGACTATGTACCTGCACTCCGAGATCCCTCTGCTCTACAACACTTCCCAGAGCCCTACCACTCACTGTGTGGGTCCTGCCCATGTTAAACAGAGGGTAGGACATTAATCATGACTGACTCAGCCAGTAGTGACAAGGTGAAAAAAAAATACACCACAACTTAAACCTATATAGTTGGTGTAAGGAAATCCCTGGAAATAAATAAAATGCAACGTTCAGTCACATTAGGTGGAGGCCTCAAGTCAGATTGTCCCACAGGTTGTGAAATTTAACAAGCTCAATGCTCTTCTGGATTGCCTCCTCCGAGCACCCAGCCTCAATACCTCCAAAGATGAGCTTGTGGAGACAGGCGGACAGCATCTGGATATTTTAAAAGACGTTTGGATGGGTACACTTATAGGAAAGGTTCAGAGGGGCATGGGCCTAGCATGGGTGACCATGGATGTTGGCATCCTGTTTCCATGCTACACAAGTCTAATTGTCCAGCTCACCTTCATCAAGTACTGCTCCTTCACTCTTGCTCTGTCGTAGCTGACATTGTGGCCGATCACTAGTCTCTCCAGCCATTCACCTCCTGATGGGCGGGTGAAGTTTGCAGACGTCTCCAGAGGAATTAGATCTGCCAGGACCAGGTGATTGGACCAAGTGTAACGCTTCTCAACGAGTCGCTTACTGCACCACGAGTACCTGAGGCACAGGGAACATTTGTAGAGTCCAATTGCAAGACAACACATTGTATCTTTAAGGGATGGCATGGTGGCGCAGCGGTAGAGTTGCTGCATTACAGTGCCAAAGACCCGGGTTCGATCCTGACTGCAGGTGCTGGCTGTATGGAGTTTGTACATACACCCTGTGACCATGTGGGTTTTCTCTAGATGCTCTGGTTTCCTCCTACACTCCAAAAATGCACGGGTTTGTAGGTTAATTGGCTTCAGTAAAATTGTAGATTGTCCCTTGCACGTAGGATAGTGTTAGTGTGGGGGATCACTGGTTGGCGGGCCGAAGGGCCTGTTTCCATGCTGTATCTCTAAACTAAGGTTAACTAAACATTCCTAAACACATATTAGAACCAGAGGCTCAGATGTTGATTTAAAACCAACACTTCTAGCAAATGCATTCTTCAAATATATTACTGAGCAGTCAACATTAGTAATACATCTGGCCATCTTATTTCAATATGATCAGCTTCTCTTAGTGTGGCTATCCTGCACTTGCTAGATATAATGGGCCGAACAATCAGACAATGGATTCACCTTTATTCCACTGAACCTCAATTCCAAACAAGCCCGTGATAAAATGAAAATCTAATCTCAGTAAAGGCCTCAATGTAAAATCACTTGGTTTGGCCTCACCAGTTTTCCGATAGGACCGATTTTTTGGGTTAAACTGTCTACACTGCTTACAATTGATTATTAGTGATAATTAGCTCTAAGATGACAATAAAGCTGGAAGAGCTCTTCAATGTTTAGTTTTGTTTAATTTCACTAATTTAGAGATACAGCATGGAAACAGTTCCTTCAGTCCAAGTCCATTCGCACCATGGACCACCCGCTCACACTACTTAAACATACAAACATAGAAAAATAGGTGCAGGAGGAGGCCATTCGGCCCTTCGAGCCAGCACCACCATTCAATATGATCATGGCTGATCATCCAAAATCAGTACCCCGTTCCTGCTTTTTCACCCATATCCCTTGATTCCATTAGTCCTACGAGCTATATCTAACTCTCCGTTGAAAATGTCCAGTGAATTGGCCTCCACTGCCTTCTGTGGCAGAGAATTCCATAGATTCGCAACTCTCTGGGTGAAAAGGTTTTCCTTATCTCAGTCCTAAATGGCCAAATGGCCTACCCCTTATTCTTAAACTGTGACCCCTGGTTCTGGACGCCCCCAACATCGGGAACATTTTCCCTGCATCTAGCCTGTCCAATCCCTTAAGAATTTTACAGCACCTGGGGGAAACCCATGCGGTCACACGGAGAACGTGCAAACTGTACATAGACAGCACCCGCAGACAGGTTACTTACCCTTACCCTTGCCGACCAAGATGCTGCATCTACACTGGCACCACCTGCCTGCGTTTGGCCCATATCCCTCTAAATCTTAGTGTAAATCTTTCTCTAACTTCAAGTAGCCCTTGCTTTCCCTCTCTCTCCATCCCTTCCCCATTCCCAGTTCTCCTACCAGTCTTACTGTCTCCGACTACATTTTATCTCTGTACCGCCCACTCCTGACATTAGTCTGAAGGGTCTCGACCCGAAACATCACCCATTCCTCCTCTCCATAGATGCTGCCTGTCTCGCTGAGTTACTCCAGCATTTTGTGTCTATCTTCCCTCTAAATCTTTCCCATCCATGTACCTATCCATGGACAAAATTATTATTTTTTTCCCATTATGATATTTAAACCTGAACTCTTACCAGGTAGTTGGTGACACAGCAACAGCCAATGTTGGGCACGGCCCTTCAGTGGAACACACCTCCACATCAAAAACGAGTGCCCTTTCGTCAGGGAAATCCACCATCGTTGCTTTACCATCCGGGCTGTACTTTGTCCAACCGACCGCCCACGTCCACTCCATGGGCATCTCAGGGAGGTCACAAAGCAACAGCTCGTTGGCTGCCTCCAAGTAAGGGAAACTTTGCTTCTGAGCGATTGTGCGGAAATGTTCGTCAATATTGTTTCCATATATCTTGGGCAGTTGCAAATCCACATCGGGAAGCATGGAGGTCTCGTTGCCCCACAGGTTGTGGAGTTGGAGATGCTCGATGCTCTTCTGGATTGCCTCCTCCGAGTACCCAGCCTCAATATCTCCAAACACCTGCTTGTGGAGACCAGTGGACAGCATCTGGATATTTAGTGGATTCATGCGTGCCTGAGACCCGGCACGATTGACGCCCTCCTTTGGCTTTGAGCTTGCAGTGGAGGTCTTGGCCCATCTTGATACGGTGACTGTCCATTTTGGGAGAAGTGAAGTAAGTGATTTCCTCTTCAGTAACAGATGATTCATTGTAGCCCTTGCTCATGATTCCTGTCATGAAAGTAAGATGGGAAAGGGAGCAAAGCTTCACATCCTAACATTCTCATACAAGACATAAAAACTAAATGATAAAATGAAAGCTGCACTGACATTGAGAATCGTAGAAATATATCGCACAGAATCAGACCACATGAAACCTGTCCACACCTCGTCCAATTTGTCCGCATTAGGCCCATATCCCTCTTCGCCGTTTCTTATCCAAGTATCTGTCCAAACACTTAGTTTAATTCTGAACTAAGAATTCTGAGGAAGGGTTTCGACCCGAAACGTTGCATATTTCCTTCGCTCCATAGATGCTGCCTCACCCACTGAGTTTCTCCAGCATTTTTGTCTACCTTCGATTTTCCAGCATCTGCAGTTCCTTCTTAAACACTTAATTTAATTGCCTGACCCGCTGAGTTACTCCAGCTTTTTCTGTCTATCTTAGGTTTAAACTATCACCTGCAGTTCTTTCCTACACACCTAGTTTAGTTTAGAAATAAAGTGCGGAAATATGCCGTTCGGCCCACCGAGTCCATGCCAACCACCAATCTCCATACACTCGCACTATACTACACGTTACGGACAATTTTTACCAAATCCAATTAACCTACAAACATGTACGTCTTTGGAATGTGGGAGGAAACCAGAGCGCCCAGGGGAAACCTATGGGGAGAACGTAAAACTCCGTATCGACAGCCCCATAGTCAGGAACGAACCTGCGTCTCTGGCGCTGTAAGGCAGCAACTCCACAGCTGCACCACCCCACTTACTAAGCATAGCAATTGTATCTACCTCCACCACCTCCTCTGACAGCTCGCTCTAGATATTCACCATCCTCTGTGTGAAAAACATACTCTTCAGATACCCTTTAAATGTCTCCCCCTCACCTTAAACCTGTACCCTCCAGCTCCAGACTGCCATACCCTGCAGCAAAGATTCTATCTGTACCCCACAGAATATTATAAACCACAAAAAAGGTAACTCCTCAGCCCCCACATTTCAATTGGAATAAACCCAGCCTGTCCCTTCTCTCCTTATAACTACATCCTCTGTTCCAGGCAACATCATAGTGAATCTCATCTGCCTACGCTCCATTGCTGCATCTTTCACGTATTGTATGTAGCAGAACTGGACACAATACTCTTAAGTGAGGTATAGCCAATGTATTTTACAACTGCAACGTGACTTCCAATTCTTATACCCAATGCCTCAGCCTATTAAGTCAAGCAGGGAAAAAGCCTTTTCCACTATCCTATCTACATATTGTTGCCACTGTCAGAGAGCTATGGACTTACACATCCCAAAATTCCAGATGTTCCCAGATGTTTTTCATCCTGACAAATCCTGTTTTTTCCCATCCCTTGTCTCACCTCTTTATACTGACTATCTTCCTTAATCAGTAAGAGGTATCATCTACCTCCTGATGCAGGCCTTGGCCCAAAACAATGACCATCCCTTTCGGTGAAAGACGCCCTTTGGTCTGCCTGAAACCTGTTGGCCTCCCAGCATAGCGAGATGTCCGTCAGGGAATGTTGCCGACTGGCCGGCTCCAGACTGCAGGAGTACGTGCTGAGGGACACGCTGAAGCTCGGTGCAGCCAACGCCAAGGCTCGGTGGGGGAGGAGGACCACAGTCTAGGATCTTGAGGGGTGGATATTGAGGGGCACCCCTCAAACAAGGGAAGGGATATCACCCCAGGGGGCCACAAGAGTGGCAAGGGTGATTTGTGTAAAGGAAAAGGGGGGTGTTAACATTACTGAGTATGGCAGCAGCAATATTGACAAGCATGCTCTGTGTTTTTACAAAGTTTTTGTTTCCAATCAGAATAAAATTTATTTTTGAAATTAAAAAAAAAATCCCTTTGGCTCCCCAGTTGCTGCCCGACCCGCTGAGTTATTGTAGCAGTTTGGGATTATGTTTGCTCCAGATTCGAGCATCAGCACACTTGTGTGTATCCAGCGCTGCATTGAGCCGGGCTGTGTAAATGTACCCTCGCCTCTTCAATGCAACTAAACAATGTACCTGCATCCCACATCACTGCTCTGACAGTCAATGTCACCCATCCCGTGAGATACCAGCCGGGAATTAGGGGGGTTGCTTAGAGATTCATTGTATCATTACATCGCATGTTGCAATACCACCAGTGCCACCAGTTAATCATGCTGAGGCAGTTCTGAAACTTGGAGGCAGTTCTGAAACGTCTATTTAAAGTTTTGTGTAGGAGGGAACTGCAGATGCTGGTTTAAACTAAAGATAGACACAAAAAGCTGGAGTAACTCAGCTGGGCAGGCAGCATCTCTGGAAAAAAAGAAAAAGAGTCTGAAGAAGGGTCTCGACTTGAAACGTTACATATTCCTTCTTTCTGAGTTACTTAGCTTTTTGTGCTAATCTCTATAAAGTTTTCGTTTGAGAACACCAGTATTCAAGATTCAGCAATATTTTCACCAGTGTTCACAGTGTGTGGAATAAACCATCTTTGCACCGTGTACACAATTAAATACACAATTAGATACTCCACACCAGTGCAGTGCGCTCCACTACCTACCTTTCAACAAGAGCAGAGCCAGCTGAACGCATGCAGACTCCAAACACATTCATTCCTCCCTCCCTCCCTCAATGCAGAGGAGATGAGGTCAAGCTGGGAGCTGCTAAATCGCTGCTAACCTCCACCCACACCGCCACCTCCAAACAACGCGAATATTCGCCATGTGTAGGAAGGAACTGCAGATGAAAGATACTCTGGTTGCTCCACACTCTAGTGTCGCCCACAGCGGCCTGTAGGTGGCGATGCGGAGCGACGGTCGTCAGCGACATTGTGTTAAAATAAAGACACGAAATAAACACTGAAGTTCAAACACTGAATCCCTTGGAAACTATTTGGAAAAACTGATTGATGGTTCAATACCTGGATCGATATAAATAATTAAACACAGAGATAAAGGACAAATTCCATCCCAGTGACCTATGGGCTCTCGAGTGCTTTTCTACGCCGCTGCCCCCTGTCTGCTTGTCGGCCGCGTGGCCTAATGGATAAGGCGTCTGACTTCGGATCAGAAGATTGCAGGTTCGAGTCCTGCCGCGGTCGCTTTTTTACCCTCACCTATTTTGTCTCCATTACAATTCATTACTAATTTCCCTTTTCAACAAAACTAATTTGTGACAGACAGGTCTATTGAAACCCTGATGTCTGTGCTGGATTTTGCACCCGTTCACTGTTTCTTCCCTTGGGATTCTCTGCATTTATCATAACAGTGCCATTGTAAAGGCAATTGGACAGGTTCATGAATAGCAAAGGTTTATTAAAGGGGGGGGGGGGGAAAGGACACCAAGTGCTGGAGTCACTCAGTGAGTCAGTAAATCAGGGTGTATTTTTTTGTAAATCAGCATCTGCACTTCTGAAGAAGGGTCTCGACTTGAAAAGTCACCCATTCCTTCCGTTACTCCAGCATTTTGTGTCTCTCGTCTTCCTTGTATTCTTCAGGTTTTAGAGGGATATGGGCCAAACACGGGCAGGTGGGATTAGTGTGGAAAGGCGTCTTGGTCAGTAAGGACGAGTTGGGCCGAAGGGCCTGTTTCCGTGCTGTATGATTCTATGACTCCTAAACTTTTGACTGTTGTATTTCATAGCACTACGTAGGAGGAAAATACCTCCAAGATTTATCTACACAACAGTTGTGGTCTTGAGTCAAGAAGGCTGCCACATACTCTGATGCCCACATACCAAGCATGCACATGAGCTTCTTGTCGCAGTGCAGGGGCCCACAGTCAGATGGGGCAGAGTGAGAATGGGGTGGGGAATTCAAGTGGCAGGCAACCAGCAGTTCAGGGTCACTTCTGCAGACTGAATGCAAGTGCTTCACAAAGCAATTCACCAGTCTGTTTAGGAAAGAACTGCAGATGCTGGTTTAAACTGAAGCCAGACACAAAAAGCTGGAGCAATTGAGCGGGTCAGGCAGCATCTCTGAAGAAAAGGAATAGGTGACGTTTCAGGTCGAGACCCTTCTTCAGACTGAAAGGGGAAAGGGAAATGAGCGATATAGACGGTACCTAGAAAAAATGAATGAAAGATATGCAAAAAGCAATGATGATCAAGGAAAGGAAAGACGGAGCCCACAATGGTCCACTGTTGGTTATGGGGTAGGTGATAATGAGTTTTACAGATGATCTGTGACCAATCTGTGTTTGATTTCTCCATTGTAGAGGAAGCTAGGTCGTGAAAGCCTTTCACTGTACCTTGGTACACATGATTATAAACTGAACTGAAGACATAGGGCAGAGATAAGAACAGAAGGTTTAAAGAGTTGCGGATTGTGAAGCCAGAGGGAGGAAAGTGGCAGGGAGCGTGAATGGGAGAAATAGTTGGAAGTCTAGGTGGGACACTGGGGTTGGAAGAGGGGAGGGGAAGGGCGGGATGTGGGGGTAAAAGAGGGTTTTTTGGGAGGGGGGGGGGTTAGTTGAACTGTGGGAATGGAAAGAGAAGTTAAGATGATTGGCAACCGGGAGATCCAGTAGGCCTTGGCAGCCTTGGCCTGAGTGCGTGTT
The DNA here is from genome assembly GCF_010909765.2 of Amblyraja radiata. Taxonomy (NCBI): domain Eukaryota; kingdom Metazoa; phylum Chordata; class Chondrichthyes; order Rajiformes; family Rajidae; genus Amblyraja; species Amblyraja radiata. The sequence continues at coordinate 4,901,556 of NC_045989.1, forward strand.
CAGCAAAATGGTCGCCGAGTTTACGCTTGGTCTCGCCGATGTACAGGAGGCCATATTGGGAACACTAGATGAGGTTAGAGGCGGCACACGTGAATCTCTGTCTAAACTGGAAGGACTGCTGTGGTCCCTGGATGGAGGCGAGCGAGGAGGTTATGAGACAGGTGTTACATCTCCTGTAGTTGCAAGGGAAAGTACCTGGGGAGGGGGTGGCTTGGGTTGGAATGGATGAGTGAACCAAGCAGTTATGGAGGGAGCAAACTCTGCAAAAGGCGGAAATGGGTGGAGATGGGAAAGGTATGACCAGTGGTGGTACCACGTTGAAGGTAACGGGAATGCTGGAGAATGAGGTATGGGATGCGGAGTTTGGTGGGGCGAATGGTGGGATGCAGGGGAACTCTATCCTTGTTCCATCGGGGTAGGGGAAGCAAGAGCTGAACTATGGGACGCAGAGGAGATGTGGGTGAGGGATCGATCTATGACAAGAGTGGAACTGTGTTTACAAAAGAAAGAAGGCATCTCAGATGTCCTCGAAGGGAAAGAATCATCTTGGGACGGCATGGTGGCGCTGAGATAGAGCCTTACAGCGGCAGAGACCTGGGTTTGATCCTGACTACGGTGTTGTCTGTTTCGAGTTTGGAGTTCTCCCCATGACCTACATTGGTTTTCCCCGAGATCTTCGGTTTCCTCCCACACTCCAAAGACGTACAGGTTTGTAGGTTAATTGGCTTGGTATAAATGTAAAATTGTCCGTAGTGTGTGTAGGATGGTGTAAGCGTGCGGGGATTGCTAGTCGGTGCGGACTCGGTGGGTCGAAGGGCCTGTTTCCACGCTGCATCTCTAAACTAATGGTGTACTCAAAGGAATTGAGAGTAGGGGATAATGTCTTTGCCAGAGACAGGGTGGGAGGAAGTGTAGTCCAGATAGCTGTGAGATTCAGTAGGTTTATAGTAGACAGTCAATAGTCTGTCCCTGTTGATGGACACACAGAGATCAAGACAGGTAAGGTGGGGGGGGTTTAGAGATAGTCCAGGTGAATTTGAGGGCAGGGTGGAAGTTACTGGTGAATTTAATGAAATCCACAAGTTCTGCACTGGTGCAGGTGGCAGCACCGATGCAGTCGTCGATGTAGCGGAGAAAGAGTTGGGGGATAGAGTCAGTGTCGGCCTGAAATGAGAACTGTTCGACATAACCAACTAAAGGGCAGACATAGCTGGGGACTGTGCGAGTGCCCATGGCTACACCTTTAACTAGCAGGAAGTGAGAGGAGTGTAGGAGTTGTTGAAGGTGTTGTCAAGTTCGGCCAGGTGGAGGAGAGTGTTAGTAGAGGGAAAGTGATTGGGTCTCTTGAAGGGCCTTGAGACCTTCCTGGTGGGGGATGGAGGTGTTGAGGGACTGAGCATCCATGGTGAAGATGAGGTAATGGTGCGCTAGAAATTGAAAGGTGTTAAAGAGTTGAAGGGCGTGTGATGTCTCTCGGACGTAGGTGGGGAGGGACTGGGCAAGAGGCAGATCGGATGGAATTGAGGTAGGTGGAGATGAGTTCAGTGGGGCAGGAGCAGGAAAAGACGATGGGTTTGCCGGGGCAGTCATGTTTGTGGATTTTGAGGAGGAGATAGAAGTGGACAGTGCGGGGTTGGGGAATCTTCAGGTTGGAGGCTGTGGAGGGGAGATCGCCAGAGTCGATGAGATCACAATCAGTTCGGGAGATGATGGCCTAGTGTTTGTCCGTGTGGTCATGGCCAAAGGGTAGGTGTGAGTAGGAATCCGACAGCTGGCACTTGGCCTTCAGCATGGCATCTGGCCTTCAATGCTTGGGAGAGATTGGAACTTTTGTCTTTGGAAAATAGGAGGCTGAGGGGTGACCTCATTGGGGTGCACAGGACCATGAGGAATAAAGTGATCACTCTGAGTCTTGTTCCCAAGGTAGAGGATTCTAAAACTAGTGCTTAAGGTAATATAGGAGACATATATAGGAGGGATCTTGTGGCTAACCTTTTCATTAAGAGGGTAATCCGTATCTGGAACGAGTTCCCATAGAAAACTATAGAAACGGATACAATTGCGTCTTTTAAAAGGGGATAGGACAAATATGGGGATAGGAATGGTTTAGAAGGCTATGGGCCAAATGCAGGCAAATGGGATAGCCCAAAATGCCAAGTATGTCGGCAGGGTCAAGGTGGGCCAAAGGATCTGTTTCTGTGTTGTATATATAGCTCCATGATTCTATGAAGACTGAAGCTGTTGTCTTTGATCATTGGTCATCCACATTATTACTGATAATCCTGGAGTTATATTTGGCCTTTAAATGAGATACAGACCATATTTCTGTCTTGTTAATAAGTGTAAACACCTCTGTGACATTGCCATCGCCCAACCCTAGTTTTGCTGCAATTTACCTTCTGCTGAAACCCTCACCCATACAATGTTATGTTCAAGGCATTCCTTGCTGGCCTCTTTGTTCTATCTTCTAAACTTGGAGTTAGTTATATAAATCCTCTACTGCTTGTACCAGGCTCCCACCAATTCTTGCCTATCATTCTCCTACAGTTGCAATTGCCTGGATAAACGTCTTTTAAAGCAATCTTTAGGGTCTGTTTGATCAAGCTTTAGTCATTGGTCTCAAAACCTCCTTATGTATGTCATATATTATGTGATAATACTCATATGAAGCAGCTTGGGGATATTTAATTATGGTTCAATGGTGCCAATGGTGCCTTTTTCTTGTCACATATGCAAAGTTCAAACACACAGTGAGATTATTTTACAATCAGTATCGCATATCCAAGCAAATCCTCAATTAGCAAGTGTACAGATATAATCCACTGATTCCGCATGCAAGAGGCCCCATGTTTTGGCGCCATTTTCAAAGTCCAGTCCGCGCTCTGGTTGTTATAAGTGGAGCCTGTTCCAGCTGAGCCCCGCCCCCGGGCTGCTGCAGGGCCTCCAGCCTTCGCCTTTCTTGGCCATCTGGATCGAGCAGCAAACTAATGTTCCTCACTTCGCCCGTCCACCTTTGTTCCCCAGGGCCATCTCCCGTAGCCGACCTCGAGGGCGCGGTAGGCCAGACCCCAGTTCCCTCTCCTCTCCTTCTGGCCCCCTTCGCTGGTCATGTCCGTTGTCACCGACTCCATCCTCTGGTCTTCGGGTGATGAGCAGGGTCGACTCGGCAGCTCCCCCTGTAAGCCGCAGTCTGTCCCCACTTAGAGGGGTCAGCCTTGCAGGCTCCACCTTCCAGGCCTCGTGTGAAAGTTGCTATTAATTATATGTTTTAGTAGTTATTATTGATCATAAATCATCTTCTGCCATCCAGAAGTGCAATTGGAATAGCTGACTTCTTCCAAGCCCAGGTGAAACTAACTTCACCACCCATGTTATTTTTTCAACAAAGTGATCAAGATACACAGCTGACCAGCTGTATTACTGGCTTTTTTTTTTAAATTCTCCATTCCCTCACTTAATATTAATAATTCTATCTGAAAGGAACCTTGCATAGACTCAAAATGCTAGATTAACTTAACGGGACAGGCAGCATCTCTGGAGAGAAGGATGATGTTTCGGGTCGAGACCCCTCATAGACAGTATTGTTCCTGTAAGCACCACATGGGTCATTTTTCAGTGAGTTTAGTATATGGAGTCATACAGCATGGAAACAGACCCTTCGGCCCAACCTGCCCACGCCGACCAACATGCCCCATCGAAACTAGTCCCACCTGCCTGTTATCCATATACTTGTCTAAATGTTTCTTCAATGTTGCGATAGTACCTGCCTCAACTACCTCCTCTGGCAGCTCGTTCCATACACCCACTACCCTTTGTGTATGTTACTTTGTAAATGTTACCCCTCGGGTTCCCATTAAATCTTTCCCCCACCATCTTACACATCCTCTAGTTCTCGATTCCTTTTCTCTGGGCAAAAGGCTCTATGCGTTTACCTGATCAGTTCCTCATGATTTTGTACACCATTTCGAATCCTCATGATTTTGAATATGTTGCTATTCATCAAGAACAACACCACGCAAGTCTTATAACTGCACTTTATTTGTAAGGATGTCCAGTATTTCAACTCCAGAAGATTAGCAGCATGAAACATTCCAGTCATTAGAAGAATATCCTGAAAGAGTAAATACATCTGAAGTTCCATGTAGTAGATGCAATAGATCATGGAGAATAGATACTAATCAGCAGAGGCAAAGTCAGTGTGAGAATGGGAAGGGGTGGTACAATGTTAGCAACTGGGAGATCCAGCAGGCCTTGGCGGACTGAATGCAAGTGTTGGACATAATTATTTGAGAATAAAAATAAAAAAAGATCGCAGGTGTTGGAGAAAAGAAATAAAATTGGAAAAAGCACAAAATGCTGGAGGAACTCAGCGTGTCAGGCAGCATCTGTAGAGGGAATGGACAGGCGATGCTTCAGTTTGTAGAAGGATTGCGATCTCAAACATTGTCTGTGCACTCACTCCATAGATGCTGCCTGACCTGCTGAGTTTCTCCAGCTCCTTGTGTTTTTAGTTGAAGATCCCAGAATCTGCAGTTCCTTGAGTCTTGAATTAAAATTAGAATATGCAGAAGAAACTGGGCAGATCAGGTAGTGAACCGACTGAGGAGTAGTTAACGTTTTGATTGAAGACAACTTTAGTAATCTGAAGAAGGGACTTCAAGCTGAAACATTAGCTCTGTTTCTCTTGCCACGGAAACTGCCTGACCTGCTGAATAGTTCCACTAAATAAGTTTGTTATTAATGAAGACATGAATTTACAAATGGAAAATGAACTTGTAAATGAACAGTAGTTCAATTAGAAAAGAAAATAAAGCCTACCCAAAAATCAAGGTTGACTGGATTATTGGAATCTAATTCCAGTTCCGTCTGGTAGGTGCGTGAGAGAATAGAGTGTGAGAATTCTGGGCTGCTCCATTCCATTTGCTTGTCTGATGTTCTAGGGATTGACGCAAGTGTTTTAACATTTTCAGAAGGTCCTTATTCTCTCTCAAGAGTGATTCTTTCTTCTGCAGTGCCACAATTTGCTCTCGCCTGGCTATCTCTCGTTCTCTTTCCATGGAGACCAACTCCTCTTCCAAATCCTGTAACCTAAAGGTTATTATGTATCAGTATTTTCAAAGTTTAGTTTAGTTTAGAGAGACAGTGAGAAAACAGGCCCTTCGGCCCAACGAGTCCATGCCGACCAGCGATCCCATACACTGGCAAAATCCTACACGCAAGGGTCAACTCACAATTTTTTTTTACCGATGCCACTCATCCCACAAACCTGTACGTCTTTGGAGTGTGGGAGGAAACCAGAGCACTGGGTAGAAACCAGGCAGGTCATGGGGAGAATATACAAACTCCATAGAGACAGCACCCATATTCAGGATCGAACCCGGGTCTCTGACGCACTACTGCTGCGCCACCGTGCCGGAAAAGGAGCATTTTATTTCTCTGCCGCATCCTCTCATCTATACTTAGCCTCCTCATCTGTCCTCCATCAATCCAGTCGCTCCCTCTCTTTTTCTATGGACACCATTACATGTTGGCATATGGTTTCTCCGATGCCAGTCATCCTGCCCAGTGTCCATAAGGATGATGAGCAGACAGTGGTGTCCCATGATAAAATTGGACCAGCAACGGCTGGCTGAGAAAGAAATCACACGACAAAGGGAATACTTTCTGCAGCCAGTGGGAAGTGATGAACTGCTTTTAGGCGAAGGGGATGAATGTGGAGAAAGGTGACCATTTTGAGCCAAGGTTTCTCTCTTAAGATTGGAGCAGTCTTGTGGCCGAATGGATGACACCAAAGAATCAGATCATAATTTTATGTTATAGGAGCAGTATTTGCCTATTCTGCCCATCAAGTCTACTCCGCCATTTGATCATGGCTTATCTTTCTTCCCCTCACAAACCACTGGGTGGCGCCACAACGGCTGCCTCGCCAACAGTCTGTCTCGTCCTTATTTCCTTTGTTGTTTTATAGTATTTGTTAAATGTATGTTTTAGTGTTCTTTAGCTTTGTTTTCTGTGGAGGGTGAGGGGGGAGGGGGGGGTTGGGGGAAACTTTTTAAATTCTCTTACCTCGACGGAGATGTGATTTTTTTTCCGTATTGTATGTCCGTCCGCACTATGGCCTGACGTCGAAGATTGGCCGCCTCTTGCTGGGAATCAACTTTGGGAGCACCAACCGTGGGAGCCTGCGGGACTTAAAGGGCCTGTCCCACTTGGGCGTCATTTGTGCGTCGTTTATGCGACATCATTTACGTGTCAAACCGCACGACGCACGCATGGTGTGAACTTCGCAGGCATGGCGCATGGTGGCATAGGCAATGACGCGTGGTAGCGCACGGCGCCCCAGGATTTTGGGATTCTCAAAATCCTCGCGCGCCACCTGGGTGAAGCACAAATGACGCCCGTGGGACAGGCCCTTAACATCGTGGAGCTGGCGGTCCCTGTCGGGGATCGACCTCAGAGCACCAACCGTGGGAGCCTGCGGGATTTAACATCGTGGAGCTCGGCGTCCCTCGTTAGAGAGCGACTTCGAGAGCTCCAAGCTGCAGGACCTTCGACCGACCTGATCGCGGGGCTTCGATCGCCCCAACTGCGGATGGTTCGACTGCCCCGACCGCGGGAGAATAAAGAGGGAAGAAGATTCGACTTTATTGCCTTCCATCACAGTGAGGAATGTGGGGAATCCGCTGGGGTTGATGTTTATGTTAACTTTTATGTAGATGTGTGTCTTGTTGCTTTTTTTAATATGACTGTATGGTAAATCGAGTTTAACTGTACCTTAATTGGTACACGTGACAATAAAATACCTTTGAACCTTTGAACCGCATTCTCCTGCCTTCTCCTCATAACCCTCTGACACCCTTACTAATAAAGAATCTATGAATCTCTGCCTTAAATATATCCATTGATGGCCTCCGCAGCCTTCTGAGGCACATCTATGATCTGTGATCACTATAACGATGAATGATATTCTAATCAGTAAATGTCTTGGGCTGCCAACCTGTGGACCTGTTGATTTGTAAGGTGACTGAGTGCAAATGCTCTGCAGAAACCATCCCCTCCGCAACTCCCTGGTTAACTTATCACTTCCTGACCAAACCACCCCCTTCCTAGGTACTTACCTCCGCATCCGCAGGAGATACAACACACGTCCCTATACCTCCACCCTCGACTTTGTCCAAGGACCCCGACAGTCCTTTCAGGTTAGGCAGGGGTTCACTTGCAGCTTCAACCTCATCTACTGTATCCGCTGTTCCAGGAGTGGACTCCTATATATCGCGAGACCAAGAGCAGGCTTGGTGATTGTTTCACTGAACACCTCTGCTCAGTCCGCCTAAACCTTCCTGATCTCCCGGTTGCTAAACACTTTAACTTCCCCTCCCATTCTTACTCTGACCTTTCTGTCCTGGGCCTCCTCCACTGTCAGAGTGAGGCGCAATGCAAATTGGAGGATCAGCACCTCATATTTGCTTGGGCAGCTTACACCCCAGTATGAAAATTAATTTCTCTAACTTCGTAACCCTTGCTTTCCCTCTCTCTCCGTCCCTCCCCTACCCTAGTTCTCCGACTAGTTTCACTGTCCTTCTGATTAGTTTTACTGATGTATGCCTCCTGGTCACCTTCCCCTCAGCCAACTATGAACCATTCTATTGTTCCATGATCATCTTCTGCTGTGATGTGTTATTTTCACACCTTACCCTTCCAAATCTCAAGACCCCATCTCCCCTGGCTCTCAGTCTGAAGAAGGGTCCTGACCCGAAATGTCACCCATTCCTTCTCTCCAGAGTTGCTGCGTGTCCAGCTAAGTTACTCCAGCATTTTGTGTCTTTCGGAGGCTTAGATTATATCAGTGAAGGGACAGGTTGCTGGAGAATCTGGGCGGCACAGTGGAACAGCGGTAGAGTTGTTGCCTTACAGCGCCAGAGACTCAAATTCAATCATGACTACGGGTGCTGGCTGTACGGAATTTCTACCTGTGATCGTGTGGGTTTTCTCCAGGTGCTCCAGTTTCCTCCCACATCTCACAGATGTCCAGGTTTGTAGGTTAATTGGCATCTGTAAATTGTTCCTCATGTGTAGTATAGAACTAGTGTTTGGGTAATCGCTGGCTGGTGCGGACTCAGTTGCCTGAAGGGCCTGTTTCCATGCTGTATCTCTAAAGTCTGAACTCTTTCAATCGTAGAAAATATATGACACTAAATGGAGGGGATTCAGTTCGATGTGTGTGATGGTCAAAAAATAATTATGACCCATCCTAATCCTGCCTTCTAAAACAAGGTCTGTAACCCAACAAGTCAAGGTTCTTCAAGTTTATATCCAAGTACATTTTGATTGGATTAAGGTTACTGAACGTTCAAAGGTTTTTATTCTCATCTCCCCGTTAATCTTTTTATTAATTATTTAAATACGTGTCCTCCTGGTTTTTTACTGTATAATTTATCTTAACCAATCATAATTTTATTCAAAGGTACACAAAAATGCTGGAGAAACTCAGAGGGTGCAGCAGCATCTATGGAGCGAAGGAGATAGGCAACGTTTCAGGCCGAAACCCTTCTTCAGACTGATAGGGGGTGGGGGAGGCGGGGAGAAGAAAGGAAAAAGGAGGAGGAGGAGGAGCCCGAGGGCTGAGGTAGGAAGGGGAGGAGACAGCAAGGGTTAACAGAATTGTGAGAATTCAATGTTCATGCCACCAGGATGCAGACTCCCCAGGTGGAATATGAGGTGCTGTTCCTCCAATTTCCGGTGTTGTTCACTCTGGCCGTGGAGGAGGTCCAGGACAGAGAGGTCAGATATGGAATGGGAGGGGGAGTTGAAGTGCTGAGCCACTGGGAGGTCAGGTTGATTAGTGCGGGAATTTTATTCATGCATCGGAAAGAACAGCAGATGCTGGTTTACACCGAAGATAGATACAGAATATTGGAGTAACCCGGTGGGTCATGCAGCATCCATGGAGAAAAGGAATTGGTGACTCTTTGGGTCGGGACCCTTCTTCATACTGAGGAAGAAAAGGACTGAGGAGGATGTCTGAAGAATGGTCTCGACCCGAAACGTCACCTATTCCTTTTCTCCAGAGATGCTGCCTGATCCGCTGAGTTACTCCAGCATTTTGTGCCAATTAGTTTATTCATCATAATTAAGTCTCTCCCACTGTTTCCTCTGTCCCAACGAAAACCGTACAAATTGAACTGTAGATAAAAGTGGACATTAGATTCCTCACTGGACTGGAAGATGCGTGACTGAACTTGGTTTCTCTCTCTCTCATTTATTATATTGTTTACTGTGTACTATGTTTACGTATTCTGTTGTGCTGCTGCAAGTGAGAATGTCATTGCTCTATCTGGGACATATGACAATAAAACACTCTTGACTCTTGATGCTCTTGAGTCACTGCTCCACCTGGTCGGACATGGTTCCTGGATGGTGGAGGTGAAGGATGAAAGACAGGTGTAATACCTCCTTCTGCCCAGTGGGTGAGTGCCATATGATGGTGGATGGTGGATGGTGGGAGTGGACAATTGGGCCAGGAAATCACAAAGATAGGTGCTTTTGTTGTAACTCTCCTCTTCCCCGCAACTGTTTTCTCTGTTTACCAGTCTGATGAAGGGTCTCAGACCTGAAACATCAACTCACTTTCCCTTATTAATATACAATCATTATAATGTGACTTTAGTTTAGCTAAGTTTATTATTGTCACATTTTTTTTCTCTGCAGTAGCCCAGAGTAAATTGATCATATACTTAATTCAAAAGAAAGTGACGATTAGAACATAGAACTTAGAACATAACAGGAACAGGTCTTACGGCCAACAAAGTCTGTGCCGAACATGATGCCAAGATCATCACTGATCTTTGAGGATTTTACCATCAATCTGGTTTTTAATCATTTACTCCCTTTATCGTATATCTGCACAACATGGACGGCCTGACTGCGACCATGCACAGTCCTGAAGGGTCTCGACCCAAAACGTTACCCATCCCTTCCCTCCAGAGATGCTGACTGTCCCACTGAGTTACTCCAGCATTTGGTGTCCATCCTCGGTGTAAACCAGCATCTACAGTTCCTTCCCAGACAGTCCCCTCCCTGACAGGACAGCACAAAAACAACCTCGCCCCCCCCCCCCCCCCCCCCCCCCCCCCCAACTGCACCCCAGCATATACAACCAACAATAATAAATCAAACTAAACTAAATGAATGACCAAACTACTTTGGGACATTGCAAATGACTTATTTCTGATTTAACACTACTGTATCATTTGAAAATCAGCATGTTCATATTACCGCAGTAAGTATTCCCTCTCCATGTCTCCCAGGGTTCTTTTGAGGGTAAGTGCCTCTTCCATGTAACCCTTCTGCAGCTCTTGTTCAAGGGTTTGCATTTGTTTCCAGAGTCTGTGACTCTTCCCACCGTGATTCTGTTTCTCTGTGAACACAGACAAGTATAATTTGTGGGATTGTCATTTAGCTAGTTCAACGGTGGCAAACTAGAGCCTGCTGTGGCTTTGGAAATATACAAACTATATAGCCAATTAGCACAAATGTAATAGGAAATAACACAGGACGTCACAGTGGCACAGCTGGTAGAGCTGATGCCTTGCAGCAGCAGAGACATGGGTTTGATCCTGACTTCGGGCGCTGTCTGTGTGGAGTTTGCATGTTCTTCCTGTGTGGGTTTACTCCGGGTGCTACGGTTTGCTCCCACATCCCAAAGACGTGCGGTTTTGTAGTTTAACTGGCCCTGATGTGTAGGGAGTGGATGAGAAAGTGGAATAACATAGAACTAGAGAGATTGACGGTCACTGGGGACTTGTTGGTCTGTGGGGCCTGCTGCTATGTTGTAAATCTAAAAACTAAAAAAAAAAAAAATAGATCTCAGATTTAATATTGCACATTCAACTGTTGAAGAGTTGGAACAATGGAGAAATGGCCATCAGGCAAAACAGTTATTATGTGCTGAGTTCCTTTGTTTAATCCTACCCTTGAAATGTACCCTCTTTAGGAGTTTACTTGTCTGACTCATTGTAATTCTTGCAGCAATGTTTATTGGTTCTAAGCACACATCGAGGCTTTGAGATCATCAACACTGATTCATTGAAGTGTAGAGGGAATGCAAGCGGAATAGAGCATCATTTTTGTCTGAAATCCAACTACTCTTATTACAATGATTAGTAGATATTAAAATTCCCGGTAAATTATGCAGCTCTAGAGCAGGGAGATATTCTATGTAAAATGCCTCCCACAGCAAACAATCAAAAGCTGATTAACTTATCATTCACTTCATTGCTGTACGCAGCACCTTGCTGTGTGCAAAATGGCTCTCATATCCCCTTACATAATTCTATTCTCTAATTCATTATCCATAGGCCGTTTTGGGAGATATAGTGTTATGCATTTATACTAATAAAGTCAACAAGCTTGTCCTCCTTATTCCATGGGCTCCAAAAGGAACCATTTATACAAATCTCATCATCCTGTTTCAACTTTTCTATCTTAATGAGTATCACACATCATCTTCTGATTTGGCTTTAGATTTCGGAAATTTTCACCTCCTCACATTCCTGTGGTTCATTTACCTCTGTAATTTGCAGTCTATAAAAGTCTGTGATGGTTCTCTCAGAAACCCAGCAGCTGGTGGATGTCACCTGGACTAGATGGACTACACCCCATGGTTCTGAGGTGGCACAGTGATGGAGTTGCCGCCCCACAGCGCCAGAGACCCAGTTTCGATCCTGACTGCGGGTGCTGTCTGTACGGAGTTTGCACGTTCTCCCCATGACCTGCGTGGGTTTTCACCGGGTACTCCGGTTTCCTCCTACACTTTAAAGATCTGCATGTTTGTAGGTTAATTGGCATGGTAAAATTGTAAATTGTCCCTAGTGTGTGTAGGATGGTGTTAATGAGCGGAGATCGCTGGTCTGCGTGGAATCGATGGGCCGAAGGGCCTGTTTCTGTGCTGTATAACTAAACTAAACTTTGGTTTAGCTTTGTAGATCACTCCGAAGTAGTGCCGAGAAGTTTGGCAATTTTGATGGATTATCAGAGAGTTTCGATCAAATCCATAGGATTCCCAGATATGGGAAGGTCATAGTTGCTGGAGGAGTTGACAAAAACGATTGGTGCAGGCAGGGCCATGGATGTCATGTACACAGACAGTGAACAATGTAAAACATTGAACAAAATCCCTCATGGCAGGTTGATCCAAAAGGTTAAAGCACAAGGAGTCCATAGATTGCATTCAACCTTGGCTTGGCCATAGATGATGGGTAGTGGTAGAAAGAAGGGTGTTATTATGACTGGAGGTCTGTGACCAGTGGTGTTCTGCAAGAATAATGCCGAGAGCTCTGTTATTTATGAAGTACATGAATGATTTGGACGAAAATGTAGGACTGATTAGTAAATTTGCAGATGACATAAAAAGTGGGGGAATTGCTATTAAGGTGCTGGGGAAGGTGAGACATCTGAAGGTGGATAAGTCACCTGGACCAGATGAACCATATCCCAAGGTTCTGAAAGAGGTGGCTTTAGAGATAGTAGAGGCATTAGCGGTGATCTTTTAAGAATCGCTGGGATTTAGGAGTGGTCCCATGGGATGGAAAAATTGCAAATGTTATTCCACTGTGCAAGATGGGAACAAGGCAAAGAGGGGAAACCACAGCCTGATTTCAATGATTGGTAAGATTTTTAGTGTTCATTATTAAGGATTAGGTTTCTGAGTATGTAGAACCACTTGATAAAATAGGTCCAAGTCAGCATGGTTTTGTGAAGGGGAGATCTTGCCTGACAAATCTGTTGGAATGTTTTGAGGAAGTAAATGACAGTATAGACAAAGGAGAGTTAATGGATATTGTTTACTTGGATTTTCAGACGGCCTTTAATGAAATGGCACACGTGAGGCTGCTGAACAAGATGAGAGCTAATGGTATCAGAAGGAAGATACTAGCATTGATAGAAGATTGGCTGAATGGCAGAAGAGGAAGAGTGGGAATAAAAGGGGCTTTTTGTCTAGGCTGCTGGAGACTAGTGATGTTCTGCAGCAGTCAGCATTGGGTACGTTTTAGACTCGAATCTAAAAACAGGGATGTAACACCGAGGCTTAATAAGCATTGGTCAGACGGCATTTGGTGTATTGTGAGCAATTTGGGGCTCCACATCTGAGGAGGGATGTGCTGGCGTTGGGAAGGGTCCAGAGGCGGTTTACAAGAATGATCCCCATTGATTAGGTTAACATATGATGAGCGTCTGGCTCTGGGCCTGGAGCCGCTACAGTTTAGAAGAAGGAAGGGGGGGGGTCTCATTGAAACTTAGGGAATAATAAAAGACCTGGATAGAGTCAATGTGGAGGGAATGTTTCCACTAGTGGGAGAGACTCGGGCATATATTTAGAATGCAGACGAGGAGGAATTTCTTTAGCCAGAGGGTGGTGAATCTGTGGAATTCATTGCTACAGATGGCTGTACAAGAGGCCAAGGTATTGGGTATTTTTAATGTGGAGATTGATAGATTCTTGAATAGTAAGGGAGTCAAAGGTTATGGGGAAAAGGCAGGAGAATGTAGTTGAGAGGGAAAATAGATCAGCCATGATCGAATGGTGGAGCTGTCTCAATGGGCCGAAGGGCCTAATTCTACTCCTTTGTCTTATGATCTCCTGAACTTATGAACTTGTGAAATGCACGGAGTCTTTTATTCAGAGTAGGGGAATCAAGAAACAAAGGACATAGGTATAGGGTGATGGGGAAATATTTAATTGGAACCTAAGGGGCAACGTTTTTACACAAGAGGTGGTGAGTATGTGGAACAAGCTGATGGAGGAGGTAATTGAAGCAGGTACTATCACAACATTTAAGAAACCTTTAGATGGATAGGATAAGTTTAGAGGGATATGGGCCAAACACAGACAGCTGAGACTAGTGTGGATGGGACATATTCGTCGGTGTGGGTAGATGAGGGGGATGCGACTTTTTCTTCGGTCGTATTCCCCGTCTCCGTCTGCGCCGAGGCCTAATGGCGGAGCTGGCGACATCGGAGCTGTAGCAGCAGCAGCGGCGGCAGCGGAGACCTGACTCGGCCCCGAAACTGTGGCGGCGGCGGCGGCAGCAGCGGAGACCGGACTCGGCCCCGAAGCTGTGGCGGCGGCAGCAGCGGCAGCGGAGACCCGGCTCGGCACAGAAGCTGCGGTGGCGGCAGCAGCAGCAGCGGAGACCTGACTCGGCCCCGAAGCTCTAGCGGCGGCAGCAGCAGCAGCAGCGGAGACCCGGCTCGGCACAGAAGCTGCGGTGGCGGCAGCAGCAGCAGCAGCGGCGGAGACCCGACTCGGCCCTGGAGTTGCGGCGGAGGCAGCAACCACCCGCGGAGTTTGAACCGTCGCCTCGGCGCAGAGGGAGAACAAAGGGGGAAGAGACAGAGACTTTAAGATTTTGCCTTCCACCACAGTGAGGAGGTGTTTGGTGAACTCACTGTGGTGGATGTTAAATTTGTGTTGATTGTGTGTTTTTGCCATTTTTAAAAATTATATGTATGACTGCAGGGAAACAAAATTTCGTTCAGACCGAAAGGTCTGAATGACAATAAAACGAATCTAATCTAATCTAATCTAATCTAATGAGGCTGAAGGTCTTGTTTCCAAGCTGAATGATTCTAAGACACTATGATTCAGTGGGTCAGGCAATTCTGTTGTGGGAAAGGATCGGCAATGTTTCGGGTTAGGACCCTTCTTCAGACCTGAGAGTCTGAAGAAGGATCCCAAACCAAAACGGTGAGTTCCTCCAGCACTTCCCCATCAGAATCCCTCAAGATTTCAAAACCTTCAGTTCCTTTCATCTCCATCAGATTTCTTTACCTCGGCTCTTTGTCATCGCTATGTTATGTAAGGCTTTAGCCAACTGGACATACCTAGCCCGTCTCTTTCAGCAGCTCCGAGAATGGCTCCAGGACCTAACATCCTTCCTCCTCCAACAACGAGAGCAATTTGGACACTTTATATTCTTGACTGCCTTCTCTCTACGAGTTAAAGAGATAGAACATGTTGCAAATTTTAAGAAAGTAGTAAATACAAATTAGATGTGCAAAAAATGTGCCTTTTTCATTCCTGCTCCTTCACTTAATGCTATCTAATTTGTTCTCAATTTATTCAACATCTCAACTTATCTCAACTTAATTCTGTCTTTTTTGTTCTCAACTTTCTTCCCACTTTTGCATAGATCATCAATAATTGCTTGGCTACCATTCCATAAGTACCAGCAGCTATCAAATGCCGTAACTAATTTATCGCTTTTGTCTGTGACTCTGCGCAGTTTGTTCTTACAGCAGAATTAATCTATTGTGAGCAGGTTTGGGCCCCATAATCTGAGGAAGGATGTGCTGGCATTGGAGAGGGTCCAGAGGTGGTTTACGAGAATGATCCCGGGGATGATTATGTTAATGTATGATGAGCGTTTGACGGCACTGGGCCTGCACTCACTGGAGTTTAGAATGATGAGGGGGGACCTCATTGAAACCTACCAAATAGTGAAAGGCCGGGATAGAGTAGTATTGGAGAAAATGTTTCCACTAGTGGTAGAGTATAGGACCAGAGGGCAGAGGCTAAGAATAATTGTATGTACCTTTAGAAAAGGGATAGGGAGGAATATCTTTTGTCAGAGGATGATGAATCTGTGGAATTCATTGCAATAGACGTCTGAGATATTAAGTATTTGTAAGACGGAGAATGCCAGATTCTTGATTAGTATGGGTGTCAAATGTTATGGGGAGAAGGCAGGAGAATGTGGTTGAGAGGGATAGATAAATCAGCCATGATGGAATGGCAGACTAGACTCAATGAGCCAAATGGCTAATTCTGCTCCTATGACATGAACAGATGAATTGAAAGAGGAGTCCAAGTTGTGCCCAATCCCAGTCTCTACCAACACCATCTTTAGTTTTAGTTTTGAGATAAAGCACGGAAACAGGCCCTTCGGCCCACTGAGCTAATGCCAACCAATGATCCCCGCACACCTATGCTATCCTCCACACACTAGGGACAATTCACATTGATACCAAGCCAATTAACCTACAAACCTCCATGTCTTTGGACTGTGGGAGGGAAATGGAGATCCAGGAGAAAACACACGCAGGTCATGGGGAGAACGTACAAACTCCGTACAGACAGCACCCATAGTCAGGATCGAACCGGGGTCTCTGGCGCTGTTGGACAGCAACTCTTCCGCTGCGCCACCGTGCCGTCCTTGTGTCATTTCATTGTCTTTTTATAGCGAGAACTATTCCTGGCCCAGAGATCAGTTTTAATGCCAGCAACATTTTATTTCCTTCCATACCTGGATTGTTCTGATTTGCTGGTCAGATAGGATCCCCTTTTCCCAGATAAGTCTGTAGAACACTGGTGAGATTTGTAGCTATGTGACAATCAACAAAAAATTGGCCTGAAACGCATCTTTATGGAAATTCTCATTCCATGTATTTTCAAGATGGTTCCTGAAATCTGAAATGTAAACAGTTTAATTTAATCAGTGTTAATTATACTAGCCCTAATCCAGCACTATACATTGCCTTCTTGTGCAGGAAGCAACTGCAGATGCCAGTTTACACTGAACATAGACACAAAATGCAGAGTCACTCAGCAGGGCTGGCAGCATCTCTGGATAGATGGAATGGATGACATTTTGGGTCGAGACCGTTCTTCATTGTATTCTTTTGCATTCATTTTTAAGGGTATTGTTGGCAAAAGCAACATTAGTTGTCCTCTCTCAATAAACATAATCTGATGTAAAATGTAATCATCCAACATGGACACATGCCTTTCAGTCCAACTGGTCCATGGCGACCAAGATACTCCATCTATGTTAGTCCCAATTGCCTGCATTTTGCCCTTATTCCTCTAAACCTTTCCTACTCCTGTACCTGTACCTGTACAAGTGTATTTTAAATGTAGTTATTGTACCTGCCTCAACTATCTCCTCTGGCAGCTCATTCTATATATCCACCACCCCCAGTGAAACAGTTGTCATAGAAACATAGACATAGAAACATAGAAAGTAGGTGCGAGAGTAGACCACCAGGTCCGTCGAGCCCGCACCGCCATTCGCTCATGGCTGAACACTAAACAGACACACTTACCCACAAACAGTAGACACAAGACACAGAACACAAGACACTACCCTCCCCTTTATACCGCTATCACCCCTCTCCACCCCAAGAACCGCGTGATCTCCTGGGGGAGGCAAAAAAACGGATAAAAACCCAGGTCCAATTCGGGAAAAAAAATCCGGGAAATTCCTCTCCGACCCCAATCCAGGCGATCGACACTTGTCCAGGAGATCACTCAGGTCTTACTATACTAACCATACCTAGGTCCATATCCCTGCCCTCTCCCCGTAGCCCCTTATCCCCTTGGCAGCTAAAAAACCATCTATTTTAGACTTAAATACATTTAACGTTTCTGCTTCCACTGCTCCCTGGGGCAGTGAATTCCATAAATTAACCACCCTCTGGGTGAAGAAGTTCTTCCTCATCTCAGTTTTAAAAGAGCCCCCCCTTATTCTGCAACTATGTCCCCTAGTTCTAGTTTCCCCGATCATTGGGAACATCCTCGGTGCATCCACCCGATCAAGGCCCCTCACGATCTTATATGTTTCAATGAGATCGCCTCTCATTCTTCTAAACTCCAAAGAGTAGAGTTCCAGCCTACTTAACCTTTCCTCATATGTCAATCCCCTCATTGCAGGAATTAATCTTGTAAACCTTCGCTGCACTGCCTCCAGGGCTAGTACATCCTTTCTTAAGTATGGACCCCAGAACTGTACACAGTATTCCAAATGTGGTCTCACTAATACTGTGTACAGCTGCAGCAAGACCTCCGTGTTTTTATACTCAATCCCCCTAGCAATAAAGGCCAAAACTCCATTGGCCTTCCTGATTGCTTGCTGCACCTGCATACTAACTTTTAGTGATTCATGTACTAATACCCCTAGATCCCTTTGCGTTGCATTACAACGCAGCTCCTCCTCATTTAGAAAATAACTTGCCCTATCATTTTTTTTCCCAAAGTGAATGACTTCACATTTATTAGTATTAAATTTCATCTGCCAAGTTGTTGCCCACTCACCTAGCTTATCTATATCCTTTTGCAGACTCTTCCTATCCTCCTCATCCCCTACTTTTCCTCCCATTTTTGTATCGTCCGCAAATTTTGATATATTACACTTGGTTCCCTCCTCCAAATCATTTATATAAATTGTGAACAACTGGGGTCCCAGCACCGACCCTTGCGGAACCCCGCTAGTTACCGGTTGCCATCCCGAGTATGAACCATTTATCCCCACTCTCTGCTTCCTATTTGTTAGCCAATCCTCTACCCATGCTAATATATTACCCCCAATCCCATAATTTTTTATTTTTAGCAATAGTCTCTTATGTGGCACCTTGTCAAAAGCCTTTTGGAAGTCCAAGTATACCACATCCACCGGTTCCCCTTTATCCACCCGGGTTGTTACTTCCTCAAAGAATTCGAGCAGATTCGTTAAACAGGACTTCCCCTTCACAAAACCATGCTGGTTCTGTCCGATGAAGTCATGTTTATCCAAGTGCCCCGTTAGTGTTTCTTTAATAATTGTCTCTAACATTTTACCCACCACCGATGTTAGACTAACCGGTCTATAGTTACCCGCCTTCTGTTTACTTCCTTTTTTAAATATAGGTGTTACATTGGCCATTTTCCAATCCACTGGGACCGTTCCTGCCTCCAGGGAGTTTTGGAAAATTATCACCAATGCATCCACAATCCCCACCGCTATCTCCCTCAAGACCCTTGGATGTAATCCATCAGGCCCAGGGGATTTATCCTCCTTCAGTCTCATTAATTTCCCTAATACCACCTCCTTGGTGATCTTAATAGTATTTAGCTCCTCCATTCCTACCGCCCCCTGTTTATCCAGCGTTGGAATATTTTTTGTGTCTTCTATGGTGAAGACTGATACAAAATACTCGTTTAATGCCTTTGCCATTTCCATGTTCCCCACCAACAACTCTCCAGTCTCACCCTCCAATGGACCAACGTTCACCTTAGCCACCCTTTTTCTTTTTATATAGCTATAAAAACTCTTACTATTAGTTTTTATGTTGTTCGCTAAATTCCTTTCATAGTCTATTTTCCCCGTCTTAATTAATCTCTTAGTTATTTTTTGCTGACCTTTAAATGCTTCCCAATCCTCTACCCTCCCACTATCTCTGGCTACCTTATATGCCCTTGCCTTCAGCCGAATACTATCCTTTATAGTTTTACTGAGCCATGGCTGACTGTTCTTACCCTTACCCCTTTTTTTCTTCATAGGAATAAATTTTTCTTGAAGGTTATACAGTAGATCCTTAAACGTACACCACTGCTCATGTACCGTCTTATTCTTGAGTCTGCTATCCCAGTCAACTTTGATCAGCTCAGTCCTCATACCTTCATAATCCCCCTTATTTAGACTAAGCACCCTAGCCTGAGTTTCAACCTGCTCCCCTTCTATTTGAATATGGAATTCGACCATATTGTGGTCACTAGTTCCCAACGAGTCCCTAACTATGACATTTTTAATTAATCCTGCTTCATTACACAGGACCAGATCCAAGATTGCCTCCCCCCTTGTCGGTTCTGTGACATACTGTTCTAGGAACCCGTCTCTAATACATTTTATAAACTCTTCCTCTAGTCTACCCTGCCCAGTTTGGTTTGCCCAATTAATATGAAAATTGAAGTCCCCCATGATTACAGCAGTTCCCTTTTTACATGCGTCAACTATTTGCAGATTTATGTTCTGACTAACAGCGTCACAGCTATTTGGAGGTCTATAAATTACACCCACTAGTGTTTTTTTCCCCTTGTTATTCTCTATCTGTACCCAAGCTGTTTCACTATCCTGATCCTTCAACGCAATATCCTTCCTCTCTATTGCCGTTATTCCCTCCCTTATTAAAAGGGCCACCCCTCCTCCCTTTCTTTCCTGTCTATCTTTTCTAATTGTCGAGTACCCCTCTATATTTAACTCCCAGTCCTGATCCCCTTGCAGCCATGTCTCCGTAATGGCCACGATATCATAACTATATATACTTAATTGCACCGTTAATTCATTTATCTTATTTCGAATACTCCGTGCATTTAGATAAAGCACTTTCAGATGATTTTTACTACCCTTCCTTTCCGTTTTTGCCCCTTTTACATCTAGAGCTTTATCTTCACACATTCTGGATCCTCCTGTCACATTTTGATTTTCCACTTCCCCACTGATACCCTGCTCTATTTCCTCTACCCCTGCCGTTATTACCCCCCTTGATACCTCCCCCCCGCTACTTAGTTTAAAGACCTCTCTACTGCCCTAGTTATATGATTTGCCAGGACCCCAGTCCCAGCACCGTTCAGGTGAAGTCCGTCCTTACAGAACAGATCCCCCCCTGTCCCAGTACTGGTGCCAGTGGCCCAAGAAACCAAACCCATTTTTCCCACACCAGTCTTTGAGCCACGCATTCAGCTTTTTAATTTTACGTACCCTCGCCGATTTGGCCCGTGGCTCAGGTAGCAATCTGGAGATCAGTACCGGTGTCCCTGAGGTTCCAACTGTCTCCCGGCCATTCAGGACATTTTCCACCGGCGGTGCCTGCGGAAGGCACACAGCATCATCAAGGACCACAGCCACCCAGCACGCAGACTGTTCTCCTTGTTACCATCAGGCAGACGATACAGAAGCATGGCTGCATGTACCACCAGACTTAAGAACAGTTTTTATCTTCATGCCATTAGGCTTCTGAACTCATAAACACATCATATATGTTGATTATTTGATTTATTATTGTCTTTTATCTACCAATGTCACTTTTATCTTATCTTTTTTTTAACCTTAATTTTATCCTTGTAATATCATTGCTGAGGTGACCCGTTGTCTTGTCAAACACATTGTACCGTTGACCCTGTGTTAACCTACATATGACAAATAAAACTGAACTGAACTAAATCTTTCCCTTCCCACTTTAATCCTTTGTCCTCTGGTTCTTGATTCCCCAATCCAGGGTAAATGACATTGTGCACTCACCCTAACAATTCCCCTCATCTTCTTCTTCTTGCGTATGGCGTGCACAGTCTAAAGTTGTAGGACAACTTGTTCTATTTGATCTTATTTAATTGTGCACGCCAGGTTGATTGCATTTCTCGAAACAGGGCGGACCACGTGAAGGTTGCAATCTCCCCTCATGATTTTATATACCTCTATAAGGTCACCCCTTAACCTCCTGAGTTCCAAGAAATAAAGTCCGAATTTTCAAGATGGTTCCTGAAATCTGCAATTTAAACCATTTCATGTCTTTAATCATACCAGCACTAATCCAGCACCTTTGCCTTATTTTTCATTCATTTTATATTCATTTTTCATTTCTATAGTTCAGGCCCTCAAGTCCTGGCAACATTCTTGTAAATCTGTGCTGCATTCTTTCCAGTTTAATGAGCATACGGCGGCATGGTGGCGCAGCGGTAGAGCTGCTGCCTTGCACTGCCAGAGACTCGGGTTCGATCCTGACTATAAGTACTTGTCTGTACGGAGTTTTTACGTTCTCCCCATGACTGTGTGGGTTTTCTCTGAGATCTTCGGTTTCCTCCCACACTCCAAAGACGTACAGGTTTGTAGGTTAATTGGCTTGGTATAAATGTAAATTGTCCCTAGTGGGTGTAGGATAGTGTTAATGTGCGGGAATCGCTGGTCGGTGCCGACTCGGAGGGCCGAAGGGCCTGTTTCCGTGCTGTTTCCCTAAAACAAAAAAATCACAGCAGGGTGACTAAAATTGAACACAATGCTCCAAATGCGGCCTCACCGCCACCTTGTACAACTGTAACGGCCCATCCCAATTAAATTGTAACTGATAGGGGAAGATAATGAGACATACAAAATTAAATTGGTATTGGTTTATTATTGACACAGGTATCGATATAGTAAAAAACTTTGTTTTGTATGCTGTCCAGGCAGATCATACCATTCACGAGTATGACAGAGAGGAAGAAATGAGGAAGGGGACAGAATGCACGAGAAGTGTCCCAAACTGAAACGTCACCTATCCATATTCTCCAGAGATGCTGACTGACCAATCAGTTTTATTTGTCACTTGCATGTAAAGTGCAAGTGAAATGAATTTGCCAGCAGCGGTACAATGAAAAAGAACACACAAACACACAATAAAAATTTAACACAAACATCCACCACAGCATTCATCACTGTGGTGGAAGGCACAAAATTTGGCCAGTCCTCCATTTTCCCCCGTGGTCAGGACCTCAACCCTCCGCAGCCGCCGCTGCAGGCGTCCAGATGTGTATACAAGGTAAAGTCCAGGTAAGTCCTGAATCGGTGCCTCCCCACCGGAGACCGCAGCTTTAGGTTGGTGTAGGCCGCAGGCCGGCGGCGGAAGATCTAAAGACCCCGCCGTGCTGCAGCCAGAAGCACCGCAGACCGCAGGGCCGGCGGTCGGAGCTCCTCTACCAGCATCTACAGATGCTTGTTTCTCCATTCTACCATCACATAAGTTTGATGAAACATTCAGAGCTGAATCATTAACTCTATTTATTTCACTTTGATGCCCAGGCAATTTCTGAGAGCTTACTGCATTTCTTATTTTTTATTTCAGGCTTCAAGTATCTACAGAAATGCTTTCTCTATGCTCTCATGTTATCTTTATCCAGGGTAAGGTCAAGTCAAGATGGAGAAGGAGGTCAGTGACAATCATAGACATTTTGTTTCACAGTTTCTGTTTTTAGTTTTAGAGAATATTAGAGCATGGAAACGGGCCCTTCAGCGGGTTTGTAGGTTGAATCCACACCGACCATCGATCACCTGTTCACACTAGTTGTATCTTTTCCCATTTTCTCACCCTCTACCTACACGCCAGGGGCAATTTTCAGAGGCCAATTAACCTGCAAACCCGCACGTCTTTGGGAAATGAGAGAGAACTAGCATCCGGAGGAAACCAATGTGGTCACAGAGAGAACGTGCAAACTCCACAAAGACAGCACCTGAGGCCAGGATCGAACCTGGGTTGCTAGTGCTATGCGGCAGCAGCACTACCACCTTGGCACAGTGCCATGTGCATTCTTTGTTCATCTAACCTGACCTTGAGGTGCTGTCTTTGGTCATTTCAGAGAAGAAAAATCGAATGTGTCACCTTGTACAAACTTGAAAATCACCCTGTACTTAGTGAGCTGTGTAACTGGAGTCGCTAAGGAATGACTTCTTCTTCGTTGTTGGTTTGATCATTGCTGTGAAGGTAGAAGATCTCAGAAAATAATACTCTGCAGATTAGAGATGTACAAGTTTTCTCATTATACATCTTATTGTTTTAGCAGAAGATAGACACAAAATGCTGGAGTAACTCAGAAGGACAGGCAGCCTCTCTGGGAGAGAAGGAATGGGTGACATTTTGGGTCGAGACCCATCTTACCTAACCACACCATATGGGCAAGGAAGGCACCAGAAATACGAGCGGAAAAATACTGGAAAGTTATCAAGTCAGGTAGAATCTGCGGAAAAAGAAGCAAAGAATATTTCAGGCTGAAGATTCTACACCACCAATCAGAAAATGTAACTCCTTCAAATATTTCTCCTTCCCCAGACGCTGCCTCACCTGCTGAATGTTCCTGGCATTGTCTGTTTTTATTCCAGATTCTGCAGCAACTGCAGTGTTTTTCATTTTTCAAGGAAGTCCCAGGTTGCATTCTCTGCCTCTGCTGACCCCGGCTATTAGTGGGTGCAGAAGGCTTATACTGCAAGTGATCATGAGAGGCATAGATCGAGCAGATGCACAGAATCTCTTGCCCAGAGTAGGAGAATCGAGGACCAGAGGACATAGAGAGGTTCAAGGTGAAGGGGAAAATATTTTATTCCATCTGCAAACCTCAAAGTCATCTTTCAATTTATTTTGTGCGCTTTAGGGCACCTGCTTCAATTTATCTTCTCCGCTCAGCGTGAGCAAATTTATCTTCTCCGCAATTGTGCCTCACCCCACAGGCCTCTTGGCTTCGCGTAAGTCACCAGCCGGATAAGCTAGGTTTAATAGGAATCTGAGGGGTGTATGGAACAAGCTGCCAGAGGAGGTAGTTGAGGCAAGGACTATCCCAACATTTAAGAAACAGTTAGACAGGTACATGGACATGTTGGCCGGTGTGGGCAAGTTGGGCCGAAGTTATCCACACCGTATAACCAAAATAAACTGTATTCAAATGAAAAAAACCCAAAACAAAACCAGATTTCTTTTGAATTTTTGACAGCTATACACAATTTCATTAGAGTCGTGTTTGTTAGTCATCACAGAGTTATCAATGTACCCGGCACGCTTGCCACTCATGTGGCTCCCTGGGGTGATATCCCTTCTCTCGTTTCAGGGGCGTCTCCACCACACCCTGCCCTCCAATGTCCAGCAGCAGATGGAGCTACGAGAAGAGACGGTTGCCCATGTCTTCGCAGAGTGTGGATTTGCGAAGAGAGTCTGGAGAAGGATGCAAGGTTCTTTGTCACGGTTTATCCCGAACAGCTCTGATCTACGGGCTGGTCCCGGGGACACATTCAGAGACGGAGGTTACGTGTTGCTGAAAGATCATCAACTCGGTGAAAGACGCCCTTTGGTCTGCTTTAAACTTGTTGGCCTTCCAGCAGAGCGAGATGTCCGTCGGGGAATGTTGCCAACTGGCCCGCTCTAGATTGCAGGAGTACGTGCTGAGGTACGCGCTGAAGCTCGGTGTAGCCAACGCCAAGGCTCTGTGGGGGAGGAGGACCACAGTCTAGGCTGATGTGTCCTCTCGCGATCATAGTCCAATGACCCCTGCTGTCATGTGCAGGTTTTAGTTTAGTCTAGTTCAGAGATAGAGTGTGGAAACAGGCCCTTCGGCCCACTGAGTCCATGCCGAACAGCGATCCCTGTACACTTGCACTATCCTACACACACTAGGGACAATTTACAATTTTACCAAAGCCAATTAACCTACAGGCCTGTGGAGTGTGGGAGGAAACCAGAGATCCTGGAGAAAACCCAAGCAGTCACGGGGAGAACGTACAAACTCCATACAGACAGCACCCGTAGTCAGGATCGAACCCAGGTCTCTGGCGCTGTGAGCAGCAACTCTACCACTGCATCACCGTGAACATTGTGTGAAGATGTTGACCAGAAGCTACCCACTGAGGCAGTAGAGGGCAGACACCGGAGTGTGATGTCTAAAGGTGACCAGCTCTTGAGGACAAAATGGCCAACTCTACAGTAAACATGGGGAGCAATGGGATACAGGAATGAAAAGTAAAAATTCAGTCATGTTCTATGTCAAATATTTGGATTATTTTTAGGTCATACTGCATTTAAAGATATTGACCAATGCTCTGCACTTGTTTGACTAGAATTAGTGTCAGCACCTGATATGTTTAGCTTAGTTTACATTAGAGATACAGCATTGAAACAGGCCCTTCAGCCCACACTGACCATCCATCACCCGTTCGCATTAGTTGTATGCTATCCCACTTTCTCATCCACTCCCCATACACCAGGGGCAATGTACAGAGGCCAATTATCCTACAACCGTGTACGTCTTTGTGATGTGGGAGGAAACCGGGGCACCCAGAGGCAACCCACGAGATCATGGGGAGGACGTGCAACCTCCACACAGACAGCAGCCGAGGTCAGGATTGAACCTGGGTCTCTGGCGCTGTGTGGCAGCAGCTCGACCAGCTGTACCACTGTGCTGCTCTGTTCTTGGTGAAGATGAGGAAGCTGGTGTGGGGAGAGAGATCCTTTAATGTCTGCTTATTGTAACAGCAATATCACGGCCCTACAGTAAAACATTCTAATCCATCCTTGAGACCCTGTAGTGTTTGTGCAGGTCGAAAATCCTCTCTGAAAATATCAATGAAATGGGGGACGTTCCAGATGGTTGTTCTGTGACCATCTTTTAAATGCTAAGCAGGGATAAAGTCTTCCGTGATTATGGATTCATCATGTCCTACCCTCATCTCATTTGATCTCCATGAATATTTACAGACAGTGGTTTTAAAACAGTGATACTGACCGGGAATCAGAGGATGATGAGGACAAGTACAGACCCACTTATAAGATCATGTGAAATGAGTTGAATTAGGCCATTCGCCCACCGTCTCCTCCCCCATTTAATCGTGGCTGATCTTTTGGTCCCCTAATTTGAGGAAGGACATTCTTGCTATTGAGGGAGAGCAGCGTAGGTTTAAAAGGTTAATTCCCGGGATGGCGGGACTGTCATATGCTGAGAGAATAGAGCAGCTGGGCTTGTACACTCTGGAGTTTAGAAGGATGAGAGGGCATCTCATTGAAACATATAAGATTGTTAAGGGCTTCGACACGCTAGAGGCAGGAAACATGTTCCCGATGTTGGGGGAGTCCAGAACCAGGGGCCACAGTTTAAGAATAAGGAGTAAGCCATTTAGAACGGAGACGAGGAAACACTTTTTCTCACAGAGAGTGGTGAGTCTGTGGAATTCTCTGCGTCAGAGGGTGGTGGAGGACGGTTCTCTGGATGCTTTCAAGTGAGAGCTTGATAGGGCTCTTAAAAATAACAGAGTCAGGGGATATGGGGAGAAGGCAGGAACGGGGTACTGATTGGGGATGATCAGCCATGATCACATTGAATGGCGGTGCTGGCTCGAAGGGCCACATGGCCTACCCTGCACCTATTGTCTATTGTCTATTATCTATCTCTCCCTACTAACCCCATTCGCTTGCCTTCTCCCCTTAACCCCTGACACTAGTACTGGTCAATAATCTATATGTCTCTGCCTTATCACTGACTACAAGAGCAGCCCCGCCTGCCCCCACAGTGATATCACACTGGCCAACAAACTAAACACCTTCTTTGCCCGCTTCGAAACTGGCAACACCACCAGGAGAAATGGAATAACCCCGGCCATGGCGGAGGGACAGGCCTTAACACTGAGCACTCAGGAGGTGCAGTGTGCCCTGCGTAGGATCAATCCACGCAAGGCTGCAGGCCCGGATGGAGTCCAGGGAAGGATACTAAAGGACTGTGCTGTACAGCTTGCGGAGGTATTCACGGGAATCTTTAACCTGTCTCTATCTCTGGCAATGGTCCCCACGTGCCTGAAAACAGCCACCATAGTGCCGGTGCCGAAAAAGTCTAAAGTCACCAACCTGAACGACTACCGCCCGGTTGCCCTAACTCCAATACCCATGAAGTGCTTCGAAAGGCTGGTCCTCTCCCACATCAAATCCAGCATCCCTGCCTCACTGGACTCTCATCAATTTGCATACAGGGCAAATAGATCAACAGAGGATGCCATCTCTCTGGCTCTTCACACTGTCCTGACTCACCTGGATAGACTGGGCACGTACGTGAGGATGCTCTTCATTGACTATAGCTCTGCATTCAATACGGCCATCCCCACCAAGCTCATGACCAAACTCCACCAGCTAGGCCTCAGCTCGTCGATATGCGATTGGATCCTGAATTTTCTGACGGAGAGACCACAGGCAGTGAGACTGGGCCCGCACCTGTCCTCCACTATCACCCTGAGCACCGGCACACCACAGGGCTGTGTACTGAGCCCCATGCTCTACTCCCTCTTCACACACGACTGTGTTCCTGCATTCGACACCAACACCATCGTGAAGTTTGCAGACAACACAACGGTGATTGGGCTGATCACCAACGGTGATGAAACAAAATACAGAGCGGAGGTGCAGAACCTGGCGGACTGGTGCGCACGTAACAACTTGTCACTAAACACCTCCAAGACCAAGGAGCTGATTATTGACTTCAGGAGGTCCCATAATGGAGAATATGCCCCAATCTCCAATTACGGGGACAGTGTGGAGAGAGTGTCCAGCTTTAAGTTTCTGGGCACTCACATTTCAGAGGACCTCACATGGTCCACCAACACCGCTACGCTGGTCAAGAAGGCACAGCAACGACTGTTCTTCCTGAGGACATTAAAAAAGACTGGTCTGCTCCAACAGCTGCTGACAACGTTCTACCGCTGCACCACAGAGAGCATATTAACGTATGGCATCTCTGTGTGGTATCTCAGCTGCACGGACGCAGAGAGCAGAGCTCTTCAGCGCGTCGTCCACAGAGCGCAGATTATTATTGGGACACAGCAACCAGCCTTGGAGGGCATCTACCACACACGGTGCCTCAGGAAGGCCGTCAGCATCCATAAAGACTCCTCACACCCTTGTAATGGACTGTTCGAACTACTTCCCTCCGGCAGACGTTACAGGGCCTTCTACGCCCGAACCTCCAGACTCAGGAACAGTTTCATTCCCAGAGCTATAGTGGCTCTGAACCGGTCCTGCTGAGTGCCCCCCACCCCTCCCTGGACTGTCTCCCTCGGATGGTCACGTCACACAGACACATCTGCACTTTAGTCTGTTTGAACTGTTTAGACTATTTTACTGTTCTTTTACAAACCATGTTCTCGGGGTATCTAAATCTAAATTTTATTAGTTATTTAAGTTATGACATCGGATGGAAGCTGCATATCAAATCTCGTTGCGCTTATGTGCAATGACAATAAAAGATATTATTATTATTATTAAAAATATCCATTGATGGCCTTCCCAGCTCTCGGTGGCAATGAATTCCACAGATTCCTGACGAAAGGGTCCTCAACTAAACCCACCTTAAAGGGTCCTGCCTAAAGCCCTCCTGCCTCCCATAGCGTTTTGGATCCATATCGCACCCACACTGCCGAGCGATTCTGCCACCGAGAAGTGTTGGCGGCGGTGGGAAGCCGGAATTGGGACAGGGAACGGTTTTAAAATTCCCGATTCACATTCAGCACATGTAAATGGATTTCAGTTGGAGAGCATCGCATCTTGAATGGCAGCACAGTAGCAACAGCCCTGCTTTATTAAGCGGATGGTGACAGGCTCTGTCTATCAGTGGGATTTTGCCTGGCACCAGTGTGACATTCTGTGCCTACTCTTAAGCGATGTACATGGCTTTTGTTTTGTTTTTTTTTAAAGAAGGGGAAAAAATGATTTCGCAGTCCTGCTCTTAGTCTCCCGGCAACAGAAGGCGCCGGGACGGAAAATGAAGTCACCACGCTGGCACAGTCTCTGCATGGTAACCATGGCACCTGGTGTGCCCGCTGGTGGCATTGCAACCCCATACCACACATCGGGGCGACCCATTCAGCCGGCCTGCCAGTTATAAGATGCAAACAAGGGCGGCTAGTCCTCAACCAAATCAATTCAATTAAGCATTAATGAACTGAAAGGCCCATGTGTGTCGTGGATTTCACCCAAACCAGGGGGGGCTGCGCACACTCACACACACAAAAAGTAAAACAAAAATAAGAAAGCGCATTAAAATCGGACAAGATGAATTTCCTGCCTTTTGAATCCCACGTCAGCGTTCGGTAACGTGTTCATTTAATAATTTTTATCGCAAAGTTTTGCGAGTTTGCTGCTGTCGGCTGTGTGATTCGTCCCAATCACAGCGGCAGTTTCAGGGGGAGAACAATAAGGTGGGTCTGGAGACTGTGTGAATCTGGGCCTCTATTGTGGGGTTTACAGTACTTGGTGGCCGATCAACAGCTCTCTGTATGTCTACCCAGCCTCATTTGCATGAAGCCATTCTCTGTTGAACAGACCCATTTGGCATTGTTTCAGCTCAGCCTCAAAGTCCCATGAAGCTGCCAGATGGGAGCTTTATATCCAGACTTGCTTTCTCACGAGAATTTATAGGGGCATCACAGTGAGAGGTTTTTTTTTTCATATTGCAAATCGGGGTGATACAGAATTAAGGGAGCCCTCAGCCAATGTAAATCAATAGCCGCCACTTGGAGCACCTCATTTATACTCAGTGCAAGTCCTTGCTTCCTGTCTTGCTATCACACCCCCTCCCAACAGACAAGGTGAGGGGTCTCGGCTGATTTTCAGCTGCAACGATCCGAGCCGGCTGATTTTGGGCTGTGTGGTTATTCAACAGCCTCAAACACGTCCCTCGATCATAATTTCCACATGCAGTGCACTAACACACACACACACACACACTCATTAATAAGGGCATTTGGAGAGTCACCAGCTATAGGAGCTCTGGTCAACCTCACCTGCCCCTGTCCACTTCTGAACCTTGGATAGTTTCCCTCTTCCCATTCCCATGCCAGTTATAAAGAAATAAATTACACTTATGCAGGGGTCTTTCATGGCTTCAGTAAATCCCAACGTGCTTCACACCTAATTAAACACATTTGAATATTTGACATTGATGAAATACAAAGGCCAATTTTGACATGCCCAAGTCCCACAGATAGTGGTGAGGTAATAACCTGCCAACCTGTTTTAATGATGTTGGTTTTGCAGTGAGGATTCGTCGGGACCCTTGCCTTACACCCTGCTGGGGGATCTTTTGACAGCTGAAACCGTGGTTTAATATTGCATCTGTAATGCAGCTCCACAGAAAATGCAGCTTTTTCCTGCGCACTGCGCCAGTGGAGCAGTTGGAATCTAGTGTTGCACGGTGGCGCAGCTGGTAGAACTGCTGCCTCGAAAGCCAGGGCCCCGGGTTCAATCCCAACCTT
This sequence comes from Amblyraja radiata, assembly GCF_010909765.2. Taxonomy (NCBI): domain Eukaryota; kingdom Metazoa; phylum Chordata; class Chondrichthyes; order Rajiformes; family Rajidae; genus Amblyraja; species Amblyraja radiata. The sequence continues at coordinate 4,932,110 of NC_045989.1, forward strand.
GGGTGCTGTCAGTGTGGAGCTCACGCGCTCTCTCCGTGACCACGCGAGGGTTTCCTCCAGGTGCTCCGGTTTCCCCCCACATGCCAAAGACACGTGGCTTTGTAGGTTAATTAACCTCTGTAAATTTGTAGGGAGTGGGATAGTACAGAATTAATGTGAACGGGTGACCAATGGATGGCATGGACTCGGTGGGCCAAAGGGCCTGTTTCCATGCTGCACCTTTCAATCAATTCAATCAATCAATAAGGTAGACACAAAAAGCTGGAGTAACTCAGCGGGACAGGCAGCATCTCTGGAGAGAAGGAATGGGTGATGTTTCGGGTCGAGACCTTTCACACTGAAAACAAAATATTCAGACTGAAGAAGGCTGAAGGTTAATTGGCTTGGTGTAAAGATGTAAATTGTCCCCAGAGTGTGTAGGATAGTGTTAATGTGCAGGGATTGCTGGTTGGTGCAGGCTTAGTGGGCCGAAGGGCCTGTTTCCGCGCTGTATCTCTAAACTAAACTAAACTAAAAAAAGAACATCATGTGGAACAAAATTAATTTCCTCAAGGCTTTAAAAAAACAGATGAATTACTTACTCTGGACTGCAAAAACTCCACAAACCTGTGATCAAGGTGAGATCTGAACATCAGAATGGGCCATGTTTACATTACCAGTTGCTAGGAGACTGCTGAATTCTCCAGGCAGACTAAGTTTCTCAGCTTTATTTGTATCACCTTACTCACAATGTACATCCAATGAATATTCTGTTTTCAATGTTATCAGAAGTGCGCTTAGCAAAGAGACGGGCCAAGCAACTTGAGAAAGGGAAGGGCTTATCCACACCCCTATCTTTTCCTACTGAAAGTTTGGAAGATTACTGAGAAAGTCACCAGCCCATGATATGAAGAATAAAATAGTTTTCTTTTAAACAAGGAAAAACAAAATATAGATTTAAACGAGTGGAGAAACAGAAATAGAAAATAGGTGCAGGAGGAGGACATTCGGCCCTTCGAGTCAGCACCCCATTCATTGTGATCATGGCTGATCGTTCCCAATCAGTAACCCGTGCCTGCCTTCTCCCCATATCCCTTGTTTCCACTAGCTCCTAGAGCTCTATCTAACTCTCTCTTAAATCTATCCAGTGATTTGGCCTCCACTGCCCTCTGTGGCAGGGAATTCCACAAATTCACAACTCTCTGGGTGAAAACGTTTTTTCTCACCTCAGTCTTAAATGGCCTCTCCTTTATTCTAAGGCAGTGGCCCCTGGTTCTGGACTTGCCCAACATTAGGAACATTTTTCCTGCATCTAGCTTGTCCAGTCCTTCTATAATGTTATATGTTTCTATAAGATACCCCCTCATCCTTCTAAACTCCAGTGAATACAAGCCTAGTCTTTTCAATCTTTCCTCATATGACAGTCCCGCCATCCCAGGGATCAATCTCGTGAACCTACGCTGCACTGCCTCAATCACAAGGATGTCCTTCCTCAAATTAGGAGACCAAAACTGTACACAATACTCCACATGTGGTCTCACCAGAGCCCTGTACAACTGCAGAAGAACCTCTTTACTCCTCTACTGAAATCCACTTGTAATGAAGGCCAATATTCCATTAGCTTTCTTCACTGCCTGCTATACCTGCACGCCAACTTTCAGTGACCGGTGTACAAGGACACCCAGGTCTCGCTGTGCCTCCCCCTTACCTAACCTAACCCCATTGAGATAATAATCTGCCCCCTTGTTTTTACCGCCAAAGTGGATAACCTCACATTTATCTATATTATATTGCATCTGCCACGCATCTGCCCACTCACTCAACCTGTCCAGGTCACCCTGCAACCTCCTAACATCGTCTTCACAGTTCACACAGCCACCCAGCTTTGTGTGGGGTGGAAGATTCCAACCTTCACGTGGTCCGCCCTGTTTCGACTAATGCAATCAACTCGACGTGCACAAACAGAAGATCAAATAGAACAAGTTGTCCAACAACTTTAGGCTGTGCATGCCACACGAAAGAAGAAGAAGCTTTGTGTCATCCGCAAACTAGTGCTAGTGTTTCTCCTAATTCCCTCTTCCAAATCATTAATATATATGGTAAACAGTTGCGGCCCCAACACCGAGCCTTGCGGCACTCCACTCGCCACTGCCTGCCATTCTGAAAAGGACCCTTTGCTTCCTTTCTGCCAACCAATTTTCTGTCCATGTCAACATCCTTATCACGTTTGAAATGTACTTGGTATACATTAATTCGAGGGACAGCTCCTCATTTTTTGCTTGGGCAGCTTACAGTGCAGTGGTATGAACGTTGATTTCTCTAATTCCAAGTAACTCCCGCATTCCTTCCCCCCCTCTCCCCCCCACCCTGGTTGTCCTGCTAGTTCCACTGTTCACATCCTTGTATCCTTTTCATTAGCATAAAGTAATCTGTTGCCGAATCTGTTTTGTTCTGGCCATTTCTCACCTCGATCTTTCAGCCCGAAGTAGGGTTGTGACCCGAAATGTCACCTATGCCTTTTCTCCAGAGATTGCTGCCTGGCCTGCTGAGTTACTCCAGCATTGTGTGTCTATCTTTGGTATACATTAGTCTATCTGGACCAAGATTTGTGAACTGGGTTTGGGTAGCAGCACCTTTTCAGTGGATGGGGGTTATGACCACTTTGTCTGCTGTTATGTTCACTGTCCCTTTGATCTTCCAAATAATTGTTTAACACGTTGAAGGAACAGGGAAGAAGGACAGTTCACACCAGCCCAATGTAGAACATGGAACAGTGCAGCCCAGGAACAGGTCCTTCATGATGCCAAGATAAACTAATCTCCTCGGCTTGGACATGATCCAGATCCCTTCATTCCCTGCATATCCAAGTACCTATCTAAAAGCCAGTTAAAACACCACTATTATATCTACTTCCACCACCACCTCTGACAGTGCGTTCCAGGCACCACCACTCTCCGTGTGAAAAACCTTGGGTCACTCATCTCCTTTAAACTGTACCCCTCTCGCCTTAAAGCTGTGCTCTTTAGTCTTTGATATTTTTACCCTGGGAAAAGGTTCCAACTGTCTACCCTATCGACACCCCTCATAACTTTATATGTTGTGACCGGGTCTCCCCTCAACCTCCAGCGTTCCAGAGAAAACATTCTAAGTCTGTGCAACCTCTCCTTGTAGCTAATACACTCTAATCCAGACAGCATTCTGGAAAACGTCTTCTGCACCTTCTCCATAGCCTCCATATGCTTCCTGTAATGGGGCAGTTAGAAATGCATGCAATACTCAAAATGCAGCCTCACCAACCAACGTCTTATACAGCTGCATCATGACTTTCTGTATTATATCCATGTAGAAAGAGCCTAAAATTCTTCTTAGAGTATTCAGATTTAGTTTCCATTTTGATTCTGGAGATTTTATTCCCCAAGGCTCTGTGTAAATATCCATTGCATTTACTGTCAATCTATATGTATAATATATATCCCATTCCCATAATGATTTTCCTGTCGTGGGTCTCCTCCAGTATCAGAGTGAGGACAGATGTAAATTGGAAGAACAGCGCCTGATATTTCGCTTGGGTAGCTTACACCCCAGCGGCATGATCTTGATTTCTCTAATGTCAAGTAACCCTTCCTCGACATCCCTCTCCCATGGTAGTCATTCTGCTAGTTCCCCTGTTCATATCCCTTTGTTATCACCTCCTTCACAACCAACAATGGACCATTGTGGGCTCTGTGGCTATCGATACTGGCTCTGATTTGTTCTGTAGCTTTCCCTACCTCTAGTTTCCCTCTTCCCTGACTCTCATCTGAAGAACGGTCTCGACCCGAAATGTAACCTATTCCTTTTCTGCAGAGATGCTGCCTGACCCGCTGAGTTACTCCAGAATTGTGTGTCTATCTTATATGTATAAAACATTGCTTGTAGGAGCTCTACATTTGGCTCCCTATTTCTGTCATCTCTTGTAGCTCAACAATCCTCAATAATTCTGGATTCTTCAACTATGACTTCACAAATGCCCCAGTTTTCGTCACATGTATGTATTCATGTATGTATTGTTGATCTATGTAGCAAGTTAGTCCATGTACTAATGTAAAGCACTTTGGTCAACGAGAGTTGTTTTTAAATATGCTATAGAAATAAAATTGACTTGACTTGACATGACATCGCTACTGGTAGCCATGTCTTCAAAAGTTTGGACTGAGCTCTGAACTTTCTCTCTAAAAAGGGGGTTGACTTCTTGATCTTCCAATAACCATTATGCATGTTAATGATACACACCTATCTGTATGAGATTGATCTGTTGAATGTATGACTTGGAAAGTATTCCTATTTAAATTCCTGTTTAGAGACTTGCTGGGTTAAATGTCATTTTAAGATGTTCCTCCAAACCTGATACCATTATCAATCTTCAGACCATCTGCCCTAATGTACCCTTTTATGTGTCTTTTATCATGTAAAAGTGACACTGTTGGTAGAGATGCTGCCTCACAGCACCAGAGACCTGGGTTTGATCCTGACCTCAGGTGCTGTTTGTGTGTGGTTTGTACGTTCTCTCTGTGACCTCCAGGTGCTCCAGTTTCCTCCCACATCCCAAAGACATGTTTGTAGGTTAATTTGCATTCTGTAAATTGCCCCTAGTGTGTAGGGAATGGACGAGAAAGTGGGATAACATAGAACTGGTGTGAATGGTGATCGATGGTCGGCGTGGACTCAATGGGCCAAAGGGCATGTTTCCATGTTATATCTTTCAATCAACTCACTCAACCAGAATGGAGAACATTGCCTATTTAATATAATATTGTCATTCACCTTTGGATGAATCATTGGCTTCAGATGCTTTAGGAATTATTCGGTGCCAATATATTGTGATAGAACCTTACAGTACAGAAACAGGCCCTTCAGCCCAGCGAGCCCATGTTAAACATCAAGCACTTATTTACGCAAATCCTGTATTAACTCATTTTATTCTCCCTACATTCCAATCAATTTCCCAGACTCTAACACTTTCTTCCACTCGAGGGATAATTCACAATGTCCAAATAATCTACCAACCGGAGGAAACCCATGCAGTCACAAAGAGAACATGCAAACTCCACACAGACAGCATCCGAGGTCAGGATTGTATCCATATCACTGGCTGTACCCATTACACTGCCCATGATAAGGAGTAAAATTAGTATACTTAAAATTAAATAAGAGCTTACTTAAAGTTGCCCAGGTCTGAAACTCATCCATTCTCAACATCAATTGCAATGTTCTGGGTTGGGACCCTTCTTCAGACTGTTGACCTGAACACATAGGTGAGGTGACGACCTATAAACACCGCCTGTCCATTCCTTCCGCAGGTGCTGCCTGAGCCACTGAGTTCCTCTAACAATTGGTGTTTTTGCTCAAGATTCCAGTATCCGGAGTTCCACGAGTTTCCAGTGAAATCCTCAGCTGAATGGGGACAAAGACTTCACATGTTCTATTGAATGTACCTGGGACAGCTCCTGGATGTTAGCAGAGACCCACTCCACCCTCTTCACCAATTGCGTCTTGCATCCAACTATCCAATGATAGTCAAGAGTGTTTTATTGGCATATGTCCCAGTCAGAACAATAACATTCTCACTTGCAGCAGCACAACAGAATATGTAAACACAGTACTCTGTGAACAATATAATAAAAGAGAAAACATATATATACATACGCACACACACCACACACACTGCAGATGACGGTTTAAACTGAAGATATACACAAAATGCTTGAGTAACTCAGCGGGTCAGGCAGCATCTCTGGAGAGAAAGAATGAGTGACATTTTGGGTCGAGACCCTTCTTCAGATATATATATATATATATATATATATATACTAGATGAAGTGGGACCCGTTGGGTCCCAGCATCATACGGGAGGTCTGGTCCCCCAACGCAATATTCCACCTCTCTACCAATTTGGGGGTGGGGTGGGGGGGGTTTCTGGAGCGCTAGTATGGACATTGTGGGCCGAATTGATTCTTGGGCTGGCCACTCAGTCACTCAAGCCTGTTGTGCTGGCAGCTCACTCATTCATGGCTGGTGGGATGGCAGTTGACTCACGGCTGGCTATTCCTTGAAATTTCATTTCAAGCAGGGTGCAAGGCCACCGAATTCAAGTGCAGTTTCATACCATTTCAAGCAGGATGCAAGGCCACTAAAGACAGCGAGTCGTGACCTCTCCATCTTGCAGAGACTGAGCCACGCCCACACTCTGGGTTTTATAGTCCCTCCCCCCTCCCACCAGAAGGGGCGTGGCCTTCATGGCATGATTGACAGGAGAGAGAATCTCAACATATTTTAACACTAATAACTCTTTTATTTTTCATCGATGGGCAAAATCTTCGGCACCTGATGAACGGAGGGGGACTCCGAGTAAGATGGCCAAAAATCACAGCCGTACATGGTAGCGTTTGATCTAAAATCAATATAAAGTGCAAACAGGATGTGGTCAAGATTAGACTTTTAATTATTTAGAAGGCAAGGCAATTTTAATTAAGCAAGGCAACTTTAATTAGACAAGGCAACTTTAATTAGGCAAGGCAACTTTAATTAGGCAACACAGCTTTAGCATTTCCAAACCAAAGGCAACACAGCTTTAGCATTTCCAAACCAACAGGGATTTTTGAAGCCTTCCGTGAACAATCACAATCACAATCACAATCCCACTCACAATAATACTTTATTAGCCAAGTATGTTTTGCAACATACAAGGAATTCTATTTGCCAAGTCAGTCATACAAATAAAAAGCAACGGAACACACAAAACACATTTTAACATAAACATCCACCACAGTGACTCCTCCACATTCCTCACTATGATGGAAGGCAAATAAAAGTTTCATCTCTTCCCTTTGCTCTCCCGTGGTTGGGGGCATCGGGCCCCTGTTGACGGGGTGATCTTGTCTCCTGTAGCCGGCGGCGTTTTGGCGGAGGGGCTCAAGGTCAGTCTGAGGAGGCCTCCAGCTCCATCGATGGTAGGCTGCAGAGCGACCGGAGATACGATCTGGAAAGTAATCGCATCACCGGCATGGTAAGAGACTGGGAAAAAAAGTTACCCCCTCCCCCCTCCCCCTCCCCCTCCCCTCCCCCCTCCCCCCTCCCCCCTCCCCCCTCCCCCCTCCCCCTCCCCCCACCCCATCCCCTCATCCCCTCCCCCCATATAAAACAAACCGGAGAACATTTACACAAACTTTTCCCCAGCATTTTTGTCTACCTCTACTTGTGCGGCCACTCTCAGGCAGCTGTAGGAATGAATAATGGCTTTCTATCCACCTCTAATATAAAATTGTCACATCTAATGTACATTTCCTATCTGTCACATTTCTCGACAAATGATACAATCACATTTCTGAGCCAGGCTTCAAAGAAAAGTGCAAAGAAGTATCTTACAAACACATTTTTAGAGTTTTTCTTCACTGACCCTGAGATTCCCTAGAATAGTTTTTAATTAACTTGGCAGCAATTAAACTTTGCGGTTTTGTGGAAAGATCTACCTATTCATTGCGACCGGTTTCAAGGAATAGTGCCCTGAAAAAGAGCCTTCAAACCAACTGCAGGAGAGACTCTGAACACGAAGGATCCAGTGTTAATGCTTTGCCTCGGTCTGAAGAAGGAGCAGAGCCATTGTGGCAAAGTGTGGAAATGACATGAGCTGTCACAATAGGAATGATGAGGGTGCATCAGTGTTGTCAAGTGGCATATACCGAGCATGAAGTGGAATCAAAGGGAATGTATAGGTATTATGCTCCTTAAATAAAGATATATCATAGATGGTTCGTTTTCAAGTGCAGTTACAGGGGAAAACCTTTTAGATGAATAAGCTGCATTTTAAAACTCCCGTGAAATAACTTCTGAATTGAGAAAAGTCACAGAGGGATTTGACATCCTATGCATGTTTGATGAAGTTGCCCTCTAGGCAGCAGTCACTGCACTGACAACAAAGGACCCTTCCAGTGGGCTGTATCACTAACTCAAAGCCATCACAATTCAGAATCATAGACATGAAGACATTGCAAGAAGTATAATTCACTTTCTTACTCGCCCTCCTTTCCACCCAATTCTCTCTCTCCCTATGTCTCTCTCTCTTTCCCCCTCTCACTCTCTCCCTCACAAAATCAGCCAATTACATCAAAGACCCACACCACCTTTGCTTAACCCCCTCATTTTGCTATCAACGATGGGACGAAGGTACAGGAGCCTAATGTTCAAGAACAGCTTCATCCCAGTAACCATCAGGCTCTTGAACACTGCACAATACTAACCTCAGCTAAAATGTGCAGGAAGGAACTGCAGATGCTGGTTTTAACTAAAGATAGACACAAATACCTGGAGTAACTCAGCAGGTCAGATACAACTCTGGAGAAAGGGATTAGGTGACATTTCGGATCGAGACCCTTCTACAGAAGTATTATAGTTGTTCATTCATTTTATTATTGATTATGTTTTATCTGTGTGTATTGTATTTAAAAGCCTGTTAAATGCAGCATAAGAATTGTATTGGTCTGTTGCTGGTAAATATAACAATTAAATACTCTTGGGTCTTTTCTGCTCCATCTCCCTCACCCTCTTCTGCTCCCACACTGCCTCATCTGCTCCCTCTCCATCTCCATCTCCCTCTCCCCCTTGTCCCCTCTCCCTCCCCCTCCCCCTCTCCCCACTATTCTCCAGCTTACCCACCCTTTGAGACATTAACGATATTCAGGGCTAACAAGTTACAGTCCAGTGGACATCCAGCGTGGCACGATGGCGCAGCTGGTAGCTGCTGCAATACAACGCCAGAGATCCGAGTTCAAATCTGACCTCGGGTGCTGTCTGTGTGGAGTTGGTTTGTTCTCCCTGTGACTGTATGGGCTTTCTCCTGGTGCTCGAGTTTCCTCCCACATCCCAAAGACGTGTGGGTTTGTCGGTTAATTGGCTTTTGTAAAATTGCCCCAAGTGTGTAGGGAGTGGATGATAAAGTGGGATGACATGGAACTAGTGTGAACAGATAATCGATGGTTGACGTGTACTCGGTGGGGGAGCTGTATCTTTCAACTAAACTAAACGGAGAAAGGTTGAAGTGGGTTGTTTCTTGGAGAGGAATGGACAGAGAAAGTTTCCATGTGTCTTCCCTTGTTCCTTCATGTGACGGATGGGACACGCAGGGGACCATTCGGCCCATTGTATCCATGCTTGCCGCAAATGAAGATATCTAGAGTTAATTGTACAATGACAATAAAGATTGAATCTGAATCTGAATCTGGAAGTCGAGGGTTAGGGAGGTGCCTGCTGGCACATGCATGAGTGTGAATTGACTTTTAATGTATGGTTGAACTATTGTGAATTAGAAAAATATGGATACTTTGCCACTTAGGAGGGGAAAGTCCTGGATTTACCAGTGTCGCTATGAAAATTGAAGGGTTTTGAGGAATCAGAGGACATAGGATTAAGATGAGGGGGGGAAAGATTTAATAGAACGATTGGAAAAGTTGAGGGGCAACTGTTTCACCCAGAGGGAGGTGGGTACGAGCTGCCAGAGGAAGTAGTTGAGGCAGGTACAAAACTGCAATTAAAAGTCACTTGGACAGGTGCATGAGTAGGTTAGAGGGATAAGGGCCAAACATGTGCAGGCGGGACAAGCGTAGATGGGGCATCTTGGAGGAGTTGGGCTGAAGGGCCTGTTTCCATGCTGGATGACTATGATTCAATGATATTCCAGTGGGTGGATTTTTGGAGAAAGTGCAAAGAAAAAGTGAGTCCTGTTTTAATTTTCTCATGGGATTTAGATATGATTGTCCAAACATTCCCAATGGTCCTTGACACCTTGATTGTAAACTATCTTCCTAGACAGCCTTTGGGCATCCGTATACTGTACACCAGGAACTCCAGATGCTGGTTTACAAAAAGAGACACAAACACAAAGTGCTGGAGTAACTCAACGGGTCAAGCAGCATCTTAGGAGAACATAGATACTGTAGGTCACTTTTCGGGTCAGGACCCTTCTTCAGTCTTCAGAGCAGAGAGATATTTCACTAAAAGTGGCATCATAGAGTCCAAAGAAGGATCCCGACCTCAAACGTCACCAATCCATGTTCTCGGGAGATGCTGCCAGACACGCTGGGGCAGCCTGTATAATACAAAAAGTTGGAGCAACTCAACAGGCCAGGCGACATCTCTGGAGAAAAGGAATAGGTGATTTGTTTGACATCAGGGGAGAGGGAAACAAGAGATATACAAGGTGCACGGGACACATTTGACTTGGCGAGTTCCCCCTCTGCACGTAACAGCGATGGGAACGGAGTGGTCACTTCGGCCACTGACCCCGTCCCCTGCCCCACGGCATTAGTTTGCCGGCCAGGCCGGCAGATGGCGGTCGTGAGCCGCGCCTCAGCCCCCTCCCGCACAGTGAGCGTGGACCCGGGCCAGTCACCGCCGCAGCGACAGCGAGCAGAGCAGAAACAAAGTGAGACACCGTAAGTTAGAAAGTTCAGAAACATTTGTGCATTTTTGCAACTTGTGCATTGCAAGAGGGCGGACAGATTTCAACGCGTAATTGTGACCCTTTAAAAGCTTAAAGTTTCAATTTTGTGTATAAGATTCCATCGCCTGTAGAATTCGCCTTGTATAACGGGGGGCTAGAACGAGGCAACGCAAACGGAACACTTCTGCAGATTATTTTAAATGAAAAA
>NC_045989.1:4950270-4955270 GCF_010909765.2 Amblyraja radiata
ATAATAGAATTTAAAATAATATATTTCACCAGGAAAATCCTGAACTTCATTGAAACTAATTTGTAACTAATTCAGTTTTTGGAAGATAAACAAAAAATGTGACATTTAAAAAAAATCATGTTACACGAACGTAACATAGGAAATAATCATTTAATAACAACTTTTGTAGTGATGTATGAAAATTCAGAACCATATTTGTAATCCCTCTGACTGAATATTTAAATCCTCAATTTTAGATATATTGATGTAATCCTCCATTAATATGTGACCGAATTTATGTCTCATCTTGTTTGCTGATAACACAGAAATAAACACTGATTTGTATTGATAGTCCGAACTAAACAAGTAGTTAACTTTCTTAAAGGACCGGGCATGTGCATTCAGTGCAAACGTGTGGCTTTCAGTAGCAAGTCGATTCATTATAGCATCGATACCACCGTCTTCAAACTGACCAAACCAATTTAGCGTAATGATGGTAAAAGTTACTGTGTTAAATATCCGTTCGACTGATCTGAAGGCATTTCTCCTCTCCTGCAAATTAATGCGTTCGTAAATAAAAGCAGGTCGAACACTTGCGGGTATTTTGCAGGTAACAGTTATTTATTAGCGAGCTGGTTCGAATTCATTCAATTCCCTTTACACTGTGGGGGAAACTTGGCTCCTATCACCGTTTAAACTAGACTTGAAATTCACAGCCTCGTTAAAACCTATTCACATATTAAATTTGCGATTTTGTTTTTGTTTGCAAAACAGTTTAAAATGTCCTACATTAAAGCTGAATAGAGGCAAGAATATTTATTTGCAAAATATATTCAAATCTCGTATATGTGTCCATTGTACACACACACACACACACACACACACACACACACACACACACACACACACACACACACACACACACACACACACACACACACACACACACATATATATATATATATATATATAAACCTACACCCAAATAAAAACATATATATATATATATATACGTTTATATGTTTATTTGGGTGTAGGTTTATTTTTGTTTGTCTATAGACTGGCCGTGTGCGCAATGTTTGGGCCAGAGAAATATGTATGTATATATGTATTTGAGAGCGTTATTATTGAACTTTTTTGATGCCAAAACGCTATAAAAATGCAACCAATGCATTTTAACCTTTTTCAAATTTTAAAACATCACTATGCAATTAATAGATAATTAATTACCGTTGTGGCCACCATTTAGATGGCAAAGCAGATTAGATACTAGAGTGTACTAATATTATAAACATGGATCACAATATCTCCTTAAACCACATTCACATATTATAGAGCACAGATTATATACAACCACGCACATCTTTCTGCTCCATGAGAATGCAGAATGCTAAATTTGTTTAGATTTCTCCGGACTGGTTTATGAAAAGCTTTCTACTCGGCAAAGGGTAACTCTCTTCGAAAGTGACCTTTTGTGTTATGGATAATACTTATTTAATTGATGTAGGTCGTTGCCTTTATTTTAAACAACTCTCTGAAGCCACGCGCATCCCAAAAGCTAAGCGAAGCTTGAAACCGATTTTTATGTACGCGGCTAAAAATATTTTCACCCCCCCCCCCTCCACCCCCACCATCTGTTATTGTGTCAGAGTATGAATCACTGGCTGTAACGTTACATCAGTCATATTATATAAGAACCCCCGCAGAGCTGAACAGACAAGAGTTCATTTTTTTAAATGTAATGTTAGATATATACAGTGTGTTTCTCTGGTTAAATATGTCCCATGGACATCTCCAATCACGTGAGAGCCAACGAGATATAAACTCGTTATATTTTAACCCGTTTATTGAGCCAAATATTTTATCTAATTGAAAAATATGAGCAGCGAAATTTAGACCAGGGTATAAACCTTCAAATAATTTATTCGAATTGCAGAGTAATATTTAAAGTCATAAGTCTAGGATATGACTGATCAAATAACAAAAAATATATAGAATCAAATAGGACAACTATTTAGAATTGAAATTTTAAATAAGGATATGGGTTTGCAGTTTTACCTTCTTTACAATGACAGGTTATGTCCCGTTACTTAACACAATCACTGCATCGGTTTCACGTTCCTAAAACGTTGTTCCAGTTCCCATTAAGAAACACCATATTCTGTTGTAGGATAACAACTATTCTCCCTGATTGTGTTGCTTGTTTCTGGTGTCCAACCATCTTGGATCCGCGGATATTTCCCCAATTATTTAAATGAAACAGGGTTAACTACAAAGGGGGATTAATATAATTGTATCTGGTGAACGGTCTCAGTTTTATGTAACGTGTCCTATTAATTCAATGCACCATAACTGTATTGTAAACTTCAAAATATCCTTCAATTTGAATGGATTTTTAAAACATATTTTTGTATATGTGGTTTGGTCTGAACATCAAGTCGAGGCGTCCGTTGTAGCGATTGTTTCCTCCACTGGGGGTCGCTCGCCTCCATGGTTTTGCATCTCAGCTTCAGAAACACGGCGGCTTCTGCTCATTCCTATCTGCAAAGAGGCAAATTCTGGCTCCATTTTATAATTTTACAACCCCTCCCCCAAACTCATATCATTTTAGCATACAATGGAATAAACAAAATCAACGAACGGGAATGATTCGTGAATTTCTGTATTTCCAGATTAGATTTTGTTAAATTTTACCAACACATACAAATAGGCACAAATGCCCCAAATTAACTCTGCTTTATTTTTCGATCATTGTAAAATATTATTTGTTGAAGATCAAAGTCTGTACCGTGGCAAATGTGCGGCGTAATAAAAAAGTTTGGCGGGTGTGCTGATATGTTTAATGTGAAAACAAATCTGCAGAGGACGCGTGTTTATGTGAACATGGCCAGTTTATTGAAATAATATATTTTTAAAATGCATTTAGCAACTCCATTCCATCAGTGGGTTTAATATTGGATTGGATGTCCGAGTGAAGTTTTTGTAAATTGTTGCAAGTTTTATTAACCCGTTCTAAACTATGATTAAAAACGATTTGAGCTTTTTATTGCAATAACTCCAAACTGCACTACTTGTGAACTAAACTTAATTCGATAATGGGCAGAACTATTTACCTACAAAATAACAGCAAGGAAACAGAATTATTTCCTGTGTTTTCATTCATGAGGTTTTTGCTTTGTATTATAAAATGCATTTTCTTCGGGAGTAACTAGTCAGGATTTTTTTGCTCCACTTTGACTTCCATTCCAGGGCCTCATTTGAACGAAACATAACCCCAGCTGTTGTTTGTACAATTCCCTCCTAATCCAGCGCGCACTTTGTCTTATTGAAGCTTTTATTCAATATTTACCCATACCTTCCGAACAGCACAATGAATTCCTACGTATCTTTTTACAATAAGAATGTCTGATATATTTTGTCAAGCAAGGCAAAGTTGAAACTCTTCACTTCGTTTTGAAAGAGGAAATATTGAAAATCCCTAAATGTCAAAGCGTTGGTCGTTGGGGGATAACGTTTCAGGGAATTAAAACGAAGAAAGCAAACTTGGGATAAAGCACTTCATCATTTAAACTTAACAAGTTTGTAATTAAGAGCTACAACAATGGTAATAGCGACTGTTTATAGGACCTTAAATAACACAATGTAAACAAAACGAGCGGACTCCCATTCATCTTTAAAGATTCCACACTAGTAGAGGCACAAAGCAGAGGACAGGGTCAAGGGTCCTATTATAACCATTTAACCGCTGCCCCTCGCACAGAGAACTGAATTCGCCCTTTGCCATCAGGGCACGAGGAAGTGGTCTGGTTCTCTGTTCGCGGGACGGTAGGATGGGACCGAAGGACAAGAGACCTTTCTGCAATATAAATGAAAATAAAGGGAATTGTGAAGTCCAAACGATATTATGAATGGAAACGAGCAAGCGGGTTCCGTATAAATCATTTCAATTGAAAGAATTTTCACAGCAAACCGGCAGTGAGAAATATTTCCACTTCTACAAATACTTCGTAAAAAAACAGTGATTCCAGAGAAGTAATGTCAGTGTCAGTGGTTCACCATCAAATCTATGCTTGAACGAAAGTACCAAGATCATTCTAGGCCCGTAACGGTGATTTTAGTGCCCAAGAAATGTACAATAAATTTTAAATTCTACCTCAAATAAAATCCCAACCGGTTAGTTCAACGTGGCCGGTTTATTTTTTCGGGCATCTTATTAAATCATGTTCTCAGTAGCAACGTGTCTTTCAAAGAAAAGTCTAACATAACTGAACTATTTTTATAAATGTGTATTCAAAAAATTCGGATTTACCATTGGGAAATATTTTTATTTGCAATAAAGTGATGGACATTTTATAAAGCATAAGGTCAATATTAACGCAAATCTTTGCTGAAAAAATCTAATGGTTTATATTAGATACGGCTTAAAATATTATTTAAAGTTTTAGGGCTATGCATTTCAAAACAATGTAATTAAACATCTGATTCTCGATGATAATATGCAGAGGCAAACATTCTCAACTGTTTTAAGGCTTGCACATCGAGTCGGGGTTGCCTATTTAAAACATGCTTTCAGCGCCTTTCAGTTCGTGGCGAACGTAAACATCTTTCCACTTTAAACTTATAATCTTAAGGTCCACGATGGCCGAAGACAGATGACAAAGTTCTGGGATAAATTCGCAATCCACCTTGCTGGCTAAAAAAAAAAATTGTGATGGGAAGGATTAGCAGAGCGGACACAGGGCGCAGTAAGCCATTTGCATGCAACATATGGCAGAGAACTGTTTAACGGCTTAAATCCCAATGTCCAAGTTCCAAGATGTTAAATATTCAAAAGCGCCGGACCTTGCTTTTTGTGTTGGTTCTGTCTGACTTGCAGGAAATGGGACATTCGCGTACCTCTGTGCGGCTCATAGTGTGGGAATCTTATAATATGGTGAGTTTGCAAAAGTACAGCCCTTAAAAAAAAATCTGTATGTGCTCTCGGGTTATTTGTATTTGGAACTAGCTTGGGCCTCGGAGTG